>NC_080168.1:121172403-121472403 GCF_950295315.1 Erinaceus europaeus | reverse complement strand
AATGAACATGATTTTTTTTCAGATGATGAAAAGTTAATATAACAACCAGAGAGGCACAGACATGCAGAAGAGTGTTTCGCAAACTGTCCTTAGCTTCAAACCCACGTTCTGCCAGAATTGTGGAAGCCTCCCCGTTCTCCACCAGAGAGAGCTATATTCTAAGCACCATAGTTCCACAAAGTCCGCTGTGGGTTCCTTTCTGCCATCTTGTGGCTCGTCCTGTTACTGTACCCACATAGGTTTGAGCAAATTCTGGAAACTGAGCCTAACAGGTGTCACTTCTGTTTTCTGGAGACTCATTCTAAAGAGATTACCGATCTCAGCCGTGGACAGAGGGAGGGTTATCACAGGAAAGTGGTGCGTGTTGGGAGGTGGTACTGGAAGCTCACTGTCTGCACTTTGGGAGGTGGTAAATCACAACAGGTCTCTCCATTACTATCTCAGTTCTGATGGTCTATCAGCAAATCATTATTTCCAGTAACTTCACCAAAAATGCACAAGAAAAAAGTGAGTGGAAACGTAACTCTGAATTTATTTATTTATTTTTTAAATCAGAGCACTGCTCCTCTCTGGCTTATGGTGGTGCTGGGGACTGAACCTGGGACTTCGGGGCCTCAGGCATGAGAGTCTCTTTGCATAACCATTATGCTACTTCCCCCTTTCTAACTTTAAATTAAAGTCAATATATATATATATATATTTCCCTCTCGCTGTGTACTATAGATACTCTCACAGAAACTTGCTGAGGACAAGAAATTTTTCCTACTTTTCTTGTTTATACCTGTAGTTTCTAGTGTATACTTCCAACCTAGCAAATGTTTAATGCATGTCTGATGAGTGAGTGAGTGAGTGAATGAATGAATGAATGAAGAGTGGATTTCTCTCGCCAATCTGCGTCATAAGCTATTGTCATGTACCTATAGGGAGACTATGCCATCCATGCCAGTCAACAGTTTAACTGAAGTCAAGGTTTACAGTGAAAATGTATGTATGTGTACATGTGTGTGATGCATGACACAGGAATTCAAATCATTTAAGAAATAAAACTGTTTTCCCTCAACGACTACTTTTATTTATTTATTTATTTATTTATTGCCTTTTGTTGCCCTTGCAGATGATACCGTTTTTTGCAGTGCTAGGGATTAGTCACTGATGGGAAACAACCCGTCCTATAGGCAAGGTGCTGCAACTGAACCTCGAGCGCCATCTGGTGGCCATTGAGCTCTAAGCACGTAGTAGAGGAATATTTTTTAAAAGTTTTTCATCGCTTGGCTTTTCCGAAGTAGTAACATACAGTTAGCAGCAAATTTAAAGACGGGTGCTGTCTTTGTTGATCTCACAGCAGCCTGTGACACGGTCTGGCACCGTGGTCTCCTAGTCAAGATCTCAAGATGCCTGCCTCCATGGGTGGCCAACACTATATCGTTTCTTCTCCAAAACAGAAGATTCCGGGTGCATCTGGGTGACAAGTCTAGCAGATGGAGACCTGTCTCAAGTGGCCTCCCCCAGGGCTCTGTTCTGGCTCCTACGCTATTTAATATTTATATCAATGACCTCCCAGAAACTTCTTCAAGGAAGTTCATCTACGCCGATGACGTCTGCTGTGCAACTCAGGCATCCAAGTTCGACATCCTCGAGGAAACACTCACGAAAGACATGTCTCTGATATCTGATTACTGTAAAAAATGGCAACTAATCCCTAGCACTGCAAAAACGGTATCATCTGTTTTCCATCTACACCATGCCTCGGCCTCGCGTGAGCTTAATGTGCAGCTTGGCGGTACGAGAATCCAGCATGAAGCCCAGCCAGTCTATCTTGGTGTTACTCTGGATCGCACCCTGTCATTTCACGAACATCTCATAAAAACTGCAGCAAAGGTGGGCGCGAGGAATCACATCATTGCAAGACTGGCCAGCTCCTCATGGGGCGCGAGCGCTTCCACACTACGATCATCATCTCTGGCATTATGCTATTCCACTGCAGAATACTGTGCCCCAGGAAGATTCCATAGCCCCCATGTCCACTTGGTCGATTCCAAATTATAATCCTCTATGAGGATCATTTCTGGAACCATCCGTTCCACCCCGGTTCCATGGCTGCCAGTTCTTAGCAACATCACCCCGCCAGATATTCGTCAGGATGCGGCATCATCTAAGTTCATTTCCCACGTCTACGCTCGACTGGACCTGCCAATATACGCGGATATCTTCGCCCACCCTGTCCAACGCTTGACGTCTCGTCACCTAATCTGGTCCCCTATGCCTACACTGAACTTCTCTGTTCCAGACTCTTGGAAACAGACTTGGCAGTCAGCTGAGGTAAAGAACAAACACCTCATCACAGACCCCTGCAAGCGTCAACCCGGCTTTGACCTAGCACGTTATGATTGGGTCCTCCTCCATCGCTATCGAACAGGCCATGGCCGGTGCGCCGCTATGTTCCATCGCTGGGGAGCCAGAGACGACCCGAACTGCCCCTGTGGCTCCAGACAGACTATGACCCACATAGTCAACAACTGCCACCTCTCCAGATTCAAAGGAGGTCTCGAAACTTAACATCAGGCTCAACCTGACGCTGTTGACTGGCTACGGAAGAAGGGCAAACGCTAGAAGAAGAAGCAGCAGCAAATGTGAAGCTTGAGTCAGGAGTTGATAATAGTTTTCCTGATTTAAAAATAGTCTGTTTCAGGAAATTTCGCAAAGAGTAAAATTACAGTTTAAAACTGTTTAATTCAGTTGTCCAGGAGGGGGAGCAGAAGCCACACTATAGTGCATGAAATTGGGTGGCCCAGTCTCAAAGCTACGGAACATGTGTTGGCTCCCTGATACTTTCTTCTTTCAAAATACTGTGCAATCACCATTTACATTATAGAAAATGTAAAAAAATTATGAAATTGAAGTCAGTTTCTCACCCACCCCCCATGGCCTAGAGATAATTAACATCCATCCACACACTGAAATGATAGCTTGTCAGACATGGATACCTTTTAAAACAAGATCAGTAGTACTTATCTTTCTGCTATATAAACACTGTATCACTTTAGTGTTTGATACCAAGAAATCTTAAGCATGTGAGAATGTGCAGACGTGACCACCTCTTGTTTTGGAACCTCTAGTTCCAAACCATGCCCATCATTTTTAAGTAAAATCTACTTACTGTTGTGGTTACTATTATTTGCCACCAGTGTTGTTGCTGGGGCTTGGTGCCAGCACAATGAATCCACTGCTCCCATCAGCTATCTCTCTCTCTCTATTTTTTTTTTCATTATTAGATGGGACAGAGAGAATTTAAAAAAAAATAAGCTTATATATTTTTTAAAATCAGCTTCACTTACTGGATAGAAAGCATCAGAAGTCGAGAGGGAAAAGGGAGCTAGAGAGGGAGAGAGACAGAGAGACACCTTCAGAGACACCTGGTCCCCACCTGCAAAGCTTTCCCCCTGCAGGTGGGGACCAGGGGCTTAAACCTGGGTCCTTGTGCACTCAAGCAGGTATGCCATCAAGTGGTCTCTTGTCTGTGTTTTTCTCTTAGTGTACAGCTGTGTCTTAAATACTGGTACCTTTACAATTAGTAAATGAGAAGAAAAAAAAAACTAAGTGATTAAAGATGAAGAGATCACAAGTAGGCAGAGAAATAAAAGACAATTTGATGCATTTTTCTGGAAGGGCAGGGTAAGAGACAAGTGACTTCACCCAGGTGTCTGCTTCATTGAATACACATGACTCACCCTGAGTACAGATCAAAGTATACTGCAGATGCCATGAGTGAATGCTATTGATTCTTTGTATTCCTTAATTACGGAGCCACTCTGTCAACTGAGTAAAAGCATCTGTAATTTACAGATGAGAAGACTAGGGTTTAGCAAATTGAACTGACACGCTCCCATTGTTTTATGTAGACTAGCTGAGATTGTATCAAATTTGTGTTCTTTCTCTTTTGTCCTGGGGAAAAAGAAACAACCCTCCCCCCACCCCACTCCAGCTTTCCTTCTGGTCTGAGAAGCTGATTCTTCGCATAATTGGCATCTCTACTCTTCCCCCATGAAACATTTGCTCAAGTCAATCCTAAAGGTGGAAACAACTGTGCATGGAAGGGCAGTGTAGGCAAGTTATCAATTCCCTCATACAATTCAAAATTTCTTTACATGGGAGGCTGCCAGTCCCTTTAATAATACCAGAGTTTGGGAGTGGAAGGGTTACTCTTTTGCAAAGCAAACCATCAAATTATCTCCACTAAGACTATGAAGGAATACTTTCTGCAAGTCCTCACACAGCATTGCCAAGTAAAATATCAAAATTATTTCTGAGCTATTCCAGTCATTAACTTGTTCCTTTCTTTGTTCATTCATTCAAAATATTAATGGAGCCAGCTTTTGTCTTACTGGGTTTTTGGAAGTTGCAGTCCTTGAAGGCTGTAAATGTGTTTGTTCTCTTTTCTGGAACGCCCCCTCAGGGGAGCTAATGGATATCACATTTGCAGGTGACTGTAGTTATTGCTCTGTTTGTAACAACTGTTACCTAGTTAAGTGACCTTTAGACCCTAAAGTTCCACTCTTTGCCCTGGGCTGAAGTGCTGGATGTTTTTGGTTGTGACCCTTCTCTGAACTTTCTGAATTCTGATGGTTACCAAAGAAACCACTCCAGTTTGAGGCATCTAAAAAATATGTAAGCATACCTTCTGTGTCTTAACTTGGAACTTGACTAAAATTATTGGCTCGAGGAGAAATCAAATTCAGAATGCTGAAGGAGTCAGTCACCTCTAGAATGTTTGACTCTGAGAGACTAATTCTATATGTATATATAATGATTGGGTTTTTTTTTTTAGCTATTTTTAAATTTGGTTTTATTGTTTGTTTTTTTATTCACTAAGCTTAATATTTTGGAGCTTTGAGAAAAGACAAAGAGACATGTAGAGTATTTGCATCACCATTGGATAGAGACAGCCAGGAATCAAGAGGAGAAAGACAGAGACACACCTGCAACACTGCTTCACCACTCGAAAAGCTTTCCCCCTGCAGGTGGGGACCAGGGGGCTCAAACTGGGATCCTTGCACAGGTCCTTGAATTTTGTACTACGTGCATTTAACCCACTGTGCCACCACCCAACCCTCTAATGTTGTGATTTTTTTTTTTTCTAACCAGAAAAGTAAAGGCATTATTATTTAAGCAATGTTGACATAATTCTGAACCATCTCAACCCGGGTCCTTGGACACTGTAACATGTGCACTCAGCCAGGTGTGCCACCAATTGGCCCCTGAAAAACTAAATCTGCAGACCCAGAAAGCTGGATGCATTTTGGAGAAATTGAAGTTATTTTTTAATTTTCTATATTTACTTATTTTCCCATTTGTTGCCCTTTTTTTATTGTTGTTGTAACTGATGTCATCGTTGTAAGATAGGACAGAGAGAAGTGGAGAGAGGAGGGGAAGACAGAGAGGGGGAGAGAAAGAAAGACACCTGCAGACGTGCTTCACCGCCTGTGTAGTGACTCCCCTGCAGGTGGGGAGCCGGGGGCTTGAACCAGGATCCTTAAGCCGGTCCTTGTGCTTTGCACCACGTGCGCTTAACCTGCTGCGCTACCACCTGACTCCTGAAATTGATGTTATTTTATTAGTCCCCTCAATTTAGAAACTTTTGTCATTTCAAGAAATAAGTGTGACTATGAACATTTATCCACTGAATTAGGCAATTTTGTTTAATTTCTCATTTACAAGTGAAAGGACTCTCTTTTCTTTAAAAACACACCAGGAGGAAAAAAAAAATTGCAGGGTGAAGATCTCCTTTTGGGAAACTCAGTCTGGTTCTTCTTTGTATACAAATACTTCTGACCCGGATATGAACTTTTGCTAATTGTCAAAGGTAAAATTTACCGAGGTCAGGGGGATACTTTAAAAAAGTCTAAATGGAAGCTCATTGTACCTATGCTCATTTATACTTGATATTTTTCCTGTGGTAAGTTACTTATTCAGAAATAATGAATCCACTTTCCAAAAGGTAATATTTCACCACTGCCTTTTGTTGCCTGATGGTATAAGTCCTGGTCATTTTATCAGTTTATTTAGTTCACCACTCCGATCATTCATTCCATTTTTCTTTTGACATCTTTTTTGTTTTGTTCCCACTCACCACCACCAAGGTTATTCCTGGGGCTCTGTTCCTGCAGGATTCCCCTGATTGCTTCCTCTGTCTCCCTTGTTCTCCCTCTCTCTTTCTTTTTTCTTTGGTGAGAGACAGAGAGAGAAAGAGGAGAGACACCATATCACTGTTCCAATGCTGGTGAAGCCTCCCATTTCCTGTGTTCCCACATTTTGGCCTGGGACTCAAAAATCGGGATCCTCATACATCATGTGGCATCTCCCAGTCTCTCACTCCCTTATTTAGGAATATATATATTGATCAAGAATGATGCCAGGCACTCTTATGTATTGGGATGCAAGATGGAATCAGGTGGAAGAAGTATTGGTCTCACAGAAGTTACAAGGAGACACTTAAATGAACAAGACATTAGGGAGCATGACAAGAGCTGTTTCCACAAGGCAGAGAATTCAGAGATAAGAGATGAACTGAGGTGAGGGCAGGCTTATTTTCCCCTAGAGTGGTCAGTAGAAAGCTCTATGAGCAAAGGCAATTTAAGCTGTTATCTAGAGAAGAAACCCAGGGATCTAAGGAAAGCTCAATCATTGCCATCAAAATGTCTCTGTGGACTCTAGGTCCTTGCACATGAATTTAACCACGTGAGAAACATTTCGTTATATAATAGGGGTTGGCAGGGCAAGTCCAGTTCTGCTCCAGCCAACATGCCAGTATCACTAGAGTGAGGCCATTAGTCAAAGGGGTTTATAATGAGAAACAAATCTTCTGAAGGCTTAGATCAAGAGCCAGATTCTCCAAACTTGGAGCTCAGTAGCCCCTGGAGGTCATGCACTAAGGCCTGGCCAAAAAATTTAAGTCCATTTAAGCAGAGCAGTTAAGCTATCCACTTTTATGTGCTTATCTTCAGGCTGTTATTGCATGATTTTTGAGCCTTTTTTTTTTTCATTCATTATTTTTTGCCACCCAGGGTGATAAGTACGTGAATGATGAATCCATTGCCATTTTAAATTATTTTAAAAAATTTATTGGCTAGAGAAAGCCAAAAAATGAGAGGGGAGAGGAGGTAGGGGGGACAGGGGGAAGGGTGGGGGAGGGGAAGAGGGTGGGGAAGGGGGGAGAGGGGAAGGGGATGGAGAGGGGGAGAGGGAGCAGGAGAGGGAGAGCCTGCTTCACCACCTGCAAAGCTTTCCCCTGCAGGTGGGGATTGAGGGTTCGAACCTGGGTTCAACATGTGCACTCAACCAGGTGCTCCACTATCTGGCCCCTTTGCTTCTCCTTTATTTGATGGGGAAGCAGAAATCAAGAGGGGAGAAGGAGAAAAAGAGAGAGACACCTGTAGGGGCCAGGTGGTGGTGCACCTGCTTAAGCACACACAATACAATGGACAAGGACCCAAGTTCAAGCCCCCAGTCCCCACCTGCAGAGGGAAAGTTTCCCAAGTGGTGAAGCAGGGCTGCAGGTGTCTCTCTGTCTCCCTCTTCCCTATAAATTTCTGCCTGTCTCTATCTAATAGCAAATAAAAAAAACATAAAAAATAAAATAAATTTTCAAGAGAGAGAGAGAGAGACCTGTAGCACTGCTTCACTGTTTGTGAGGACCAGGGGCTTGATACCCTGTGCATTCAATCAGCTGCGCCACTGCCTGGCCCCCTGTGTGGGTTTGCATTAATGTTTAGACTCAGTCAACTGACCATCTCCTTATAAATTGACCACAGTCATTCTTTTTCTTCCTGAACCATCTGTTGGTAAAACTATTTGGCTAAAGAAAAATGATTTATCTCATCATGCGTCTTCAAGACACTTCTTAGAGAAACTCCATTCATTTCTTTTTCTACATTTATTTATTTTCTCTTTTGTTGCCCTTGGTTTTTATTGTTGTTGTAGTTATTATTGTTGTTGTTATTGATATCATCATTGGATAGGACAGAGAGAAATGGAGAGAGGAGGGGAAGGCAGAGAAGGGGAGAGAAAGACAGACACCTGCAGACTTGCTTCACTGTGTTGGTCATTATGCCAGGTCCCCTGCATTGCTTAACGCTGTGTGTGGTCTATTTACATAATTATTGTTCTGCCTGAGACCCGCCCTGCCTGCAGGTATTGGTTTAATCCCCACTGGTTAGATGGAAGCTTGCTACTTTCTTGCTCTTTTCTTCTCTCCATCCCCTATCATACCCATTTCCTTTTCCAACCTGCCACTTCCGCTTCAGAAGATATAAAGGCATTTTTCTCCGATCAATAAAGAAATTGCATTGCGTTCCTGCTTAACCAAGAGTTCCTGGTTCCTCTCCCGCATGGCTGAGTAAGCAGAAGCCCAGGTGTACTCCGGTCGAGTTCTCTCCCCCGCATGCAACCCCACATCACAGTGAAGTGACTCCCCTGTAGGTGGGAGCTGGGGGCTTGAACCAGGATCCTTATGCTAGTCCTTGCGCTTGTACCACGTGCTGCGCTTAACCCACTGCGCTACCACCGACTCCCCATTTCTTTTTTTTTTTAATCCACATTCTATGCTTGTATGATGACAAACACCTATGACTCAAACATAGTAGTGTTTCATGAAACGTCAATCCTAGTACTTACATAATATCAATGCATTTTCTCAAGTAGGTGACTGGTACTAGTGTTTACAGAAAGGCTACTTAGTGCTCTAAGATTTGGGGACCTAGAGGAGATGTGAGGAGCCTCTGGTTCTTGTGAGAGAGAAATGCTGGAAATATTTAAAACCCAGGGTATATATAATTTTTAAATTTTTTTTACTATCTTCATTTTTGGATAGAGAAAATGAGATATCAAGAGGGAAGGGGGGAAATAGAGAAGAAGAGAGACAGAGAGACACCTGCAGACCTGCTTTACCACTTGTGAAGCTTTCCCCTTGCAGGTAGGGACCCTGGGGCTCAAACCCTGGTCCTATTATTATTATTATTATTATTATTATTATTATTATTAATGAGAGGGATAGAATGAGAGAAATAACCAGCCTTCACTCTGGCCACCGGGGAATAAACTCAGGACCTCATGCCTGAGAATCCAACACTCTATCCATCACTCCACCTCCCAGACCATGTAATGTGTGCTTTTAACCAGGTGCGTCACTGCCTGGCCCCTGTCAGCTTCATCTCTTGCTTCCACTCCCCTCACAGGTACAGAATATCTGAGCAGCTTCCTTCCTTAGTAAAAGTGAGTCTCTCAGTTCTGCTCAACTACACCTCTCACACCTCTCACACAGTAACAACCTTTTTATTTTTTTGTTTAATTTTTATTTTTAAAAAGGAAACATTGACAAAACCGTAAGATAAGAGGGACACAACTCCACACAGTTCCCACCACCAGAACTCTGTATCCCATCCCCTCCCCTGATAGCTTTCCTATTCTTTATCCCTCTGGGAGCATGGACCCAGGGTCATGGTGGGATGCAGAAGGTGGGAGGTCTGGTTTCTGTCGTTGCTTCCCCGCTGAACATGGGCGTTGACAGGTCGATCCATACTCCCAGTCTGTCTGTCTACCTAGTGGGGTGGGGTTCTGGGGATGTGAGTACCAAGCTTTTTAAAAGTATTATTCCAACAGAGCTGGGAGGCAGCACATAAGTACACAGGTTCGAGCTCCTGGTCCCCACCTTCAGGGGGAAAGATTCATGAGTGTTAAGGCAGGTCTACAGTTGTTGCTCTGTCTCCCTTTCTCTCTATCTCCCCTTCTCTCTCAATTTCACTATGTCTATCCAATAAATAAATAAAGATAACTAAATTATTTTTTAAAAAGTATTATTCCACTGTTTTGTTTGCTTCCATCAACCTGTGAGTTGATTCTGTGTGGTGACCAGGATTGAAGTCATTTCATAATCAGGCCCAAGTCAGTGCCCAAGATATGCTTATGATTCACTAGATAACTGATGATGAGAATTGAATGGAATGGAGCAAAAAGATTCTATTTATTTGTTAACAACTGTAGTAAGTTTAATGGTAGTCTACTACAAAATGCATCCACTCCAACTTTTGAATATTATCTTACATGGCAAAACAGTTAACATTAACTTGCTTGGCTACTGAGAGGAGACACTTATTCTGGACTGTCTTGGGAACCCCAAATGCAGTCAGATACAGTGAGAGAGAGATACAGAGAAAGAGAGATGGAGAAGCAGAAAAGATAACCACCCAAATGTTGGGATGAAACAGCCACATGCCAAGCTCACCAAGACCTGATTCTCCTCTAGAGCCTCAAAAGGGAACATGCAGGACTGCTCAGGCTTTGATCTTATCCTCCCAGTTTCCGGTATTAAAGGAGAATAACTGTCTCGTTTAAGCCACACACACACACACACACACACACACACACACACACACGGTGGGAACGGACTCTAAGAGCACTAGGAAACTATCAATAAAAGGACATCTTTTTTCCCATGAGCTTTAATTTTTAATTTTTTTTATTGATGTAGTTATTGTTATTGATGTCATTGCTGTTGGATAGGACAGAGAGAAATGGAGAGAGGAGGGGAAGACAGAGAAGGGGAGAGAAAGATTGACACCTGCAGACCTGCTTCACCACTTGTGAAACGACTCCCCTGCAGGTGGGGATCTGGGGGCTCGAACCGGGATCTTTACACCCGTCCTTGTGCTTCATGCCACGTATGCTTAACCCACTGTGCTACCACCTGATTCCCCCAATAATAGGACATCTTATAGTACAAATTCTCAAAACACACTTTTATGACATTGGATGAATGTGCTATGGGAAATACTGTAAAAATCATGTCCTTTCCCTCTTGAAAGTTGTATTCAGATCCTCTTGTGGACTAAGGTGTATCAGGAAGCTAAGAGATAAAAATTACAGCTTTTTTTTTTTTTTGCATCTTACTTCAGAATTCCTTCTCATGAACTATGTCTCATCTTTCTTGCAAGGTTGAAATTCAGTAGAATAGCTTGCGGTTTAAAAGACTGAAGGACTTTCCTGTGATGGAACCCAATATGGGTGTTTGGAAGCAGTGTACAGGATACTGTTCCTGTGGTATCTACACTGGGAACAGCTAGGGCCATAATAAAATACTTTTGCAAATAGTTCCTATATGCTTGGAACAACTTTTCTTGGGTTCAACTTTGCAAAGTCTTCCTTGGGCTTTGTCTC
Organism: Erinaceus europaeus; assembly: GCF_950295315.1. Taxonomy (NCBI): domain Eukaryota; kingdom Metazoa; phylum Chordata; class Mammalia; order Eulipotyphla; family Erinaceidae; genus Erinaceus; species Erinaceus europaeus. The sequence goes on along the minus strand of NC_080168.1, from coordinate 121,461,195 downwards.
CTTGGTTGCCAGAGGGTTGGTGCATTTCAGGAAACAAGCTGGGGCTGGGCATAAGGGAAATAGCTGAGGAGTGACGTGACCTCAATAGGCCTCCAAGGTGGACAGAGGGGAACCAGCAGCTCCACTTGTGGTTTGGAACACTAACCCTCATGGTGCTGCTTTCTCCTGCCTCTATGGTTATTATTTATGCCTCAGTCTCTTGGAACTGGCCTTTCTCAATGGAAATAAGAGCTCAGCATCTCGTGTTACTCCTTGGTTGTGTAAGAAAGCACAATGCACAAGGACCAGGGTTCAAGCTGCCAGTTCCCAGCTGCAGGGAGAAAGCTTTGTTTGCAAGTGGTGAAGCAGGGCTGCAGGTGTCTCTCTGCCTGTCTCCCTCTCTATCTCTTCCTTTCTCTCAATTTCTGGCTGTCTCTGTCAAATAAAGATGACAAAAAGAAAAAAAGAAAGAAAGAAAGTAGTAGTAACTATTTGCTTTGGCAAATCTTTCATCATTTGTACCCAAGGCAAGGTGATGGGGGTATCAGGAGGCCTAAGGATTAAGAACTAATGAGAACTAATATGTGGGAGGGAGGCATGTTTAAAATGAGAGAGAGAGGGAGAGAGGGAGAGAGGGAGAGAGGGAGAGAGGGAGAGAGGGAGAGAGAGAGAGAGAGAGAGAGAGAGAGAGAGAGAGAGAGAGAGAAAATGAACCAGAGCACAACTCTGGCATATGTAATGCCAGGAGTGAATTTGGGACTTATTGCTTGAGAGGCCAAGACTTTATCCCCCTATGCTGCTGTCCAGGTTGTTATTTGAGATAGCTTATATGAATGGAGGCACATAGTATTAGCTTTGTGACACTAGTTTATTGCTATTGAATAATGTATTATAGGGTTTTTCCCATACATTCAGGATTTTTCTGTGCACATATCAGATTTTCTTTATCCATTCATCTATTTAGCCTTTTCTTTCCTTTTTTTCTCCATTTCCTTAGCTATTGTGAATAATTCTGCAATGAATGCGGGACTGTTCATCTCATCTTCAAGACCTGACTTCATTTCTGTTGGATATATAGCCAGAAGTGGTCTTAGTGAATCATATGGGAGATGTTTTTCATTTGTTGAGACACCTCCATGGTATTTGTTCGCTTGCTGTCCATGGTGGTGACATCACTTGCTTCCTGGTACGTGCAATTCCAGCAAGTGCACCAGCAAGGACCTATGAGAACCCTGGTTGCCAAAGGGAGGGGGAAGCTTCATGAGAACTAGAGTAGTCCTGCAGTTGTCTCTCTTCTTTCTCTCTCTCTCTCTCCTGGATCTGCTTCAGTTTCTCACTTCTATGTGTCTGTGTCTATGTCTAGCCTATGTCTATATGTCTATATATGTTTGTGTCTGTCTATGTCTACATTTATGACTATGTCTATGTCTATGACTATGTCTATGCCTGTGATTATGTCTGACTATGACTATGTCTATGTCTAGTCTATGTCTATGTCCATGTCCATGTCCATGTCCATGTCCATGTCTAGTCTATGTCTATGTCTATGACTATGTCTATGACTATGTCTATGACTATGTCTATGTCTATGTCTATGTCTAGTCTATGTCTATTACTATGTCTATGACTATGTCTATGTCTATGTCTATGTCTAGTCTATGTCTATTACTATGTCTATGAGTATGTCTATGTCTAGTCTATATCTAGTCTATGTCTATGTCTATGTCTATGTCTATGTCTAGTCTATGTCTATGACTATGTCTATGACTATGTCTATGTCTATGTCTAGTCTATGTCTATTTCTATGTCTATGAGTATGTCTATGTCTATGTCTATGTCTAGTCTATGTCTAGTCTATGTCTATGTCTATGTCTAGTCTATGTCCATGTCCATGTCTAGTCTATGTCTATGTCTATGTCTATGTCTATGTCTATGTCTATGTCTATGTCTATGTCTATGTCTATGTCTATGTCTATTACTATGTCTATGACTATGTCTATGACTATGTCTATGTCTATGTCTATGTCTAGTCTATGTCTATTACTATGTCTATGACTATGTCTATGTCTATGTCTAGTCTATGTCTATTACTATGTCTATGAGTATGTCTATGTCTAGTCTATATCTAGTCTATGTCTATGTCTATGTCTATGTCTATGTCTATGTCTATGTCTATTACTATGTCTATGACTATGTCTATGTCTATGTCTATGTCTATGTCTATGTCTAGTCTATGTCTATTACTATGTCTATGACTATGTCTATGTCTATGTCTAGTCTATGTCTATTTCTATGTCTATGAGTATGTCTATGTCTATGTCTATGTCTAGTCTATGTCTAGTCTATGTCTATGTCTATGTCTATGTCTATGTCTATGTCTATGTCTAGTCTATGTCTATGTCTATGTCTATGTCTATGTCTATGTCTATGTCTATGTCTATGTCTATGTCTAGTCTATGTCTATTTCTATGCATAATCTATGTCTATGTCTGTTTATGTCATCATATAGACACAGCCCCAGTGATAACACTAGTGGCAACTTTTTTTTTTCCCTTTACTTTCCAGGCGATGTTTCCATTGGGCTTTCTAGAAATGATTTGATGTAAACACATTTAGTTAATTAAGCAAGCATTTATGAATGCCTTTCATGCAACCATTAAGCAACTATCTGCCTATAAGAGAAAAGGCACATAGATAAATGGAATCAACACATGTCTGTTGACTGGCCCAAGGTTTTTTTTTTTTTTTTGCTGGTAGAAATCTCACACTAAGTTGGGGAGAAGACAGCCCTGGGGAGACCTTAGGTCCAACCTCACAACACCCAGTAGAGACCTTCCTGCTCTCAGATGGGTCCATTTCCTTGCTCTTGTCCAATCCATACAGTTAGTTAAAGCCAGAGTGGGTCTACACTCTATGTTCTCATTCCCACTAGTGGACTGAGAACAGATGAGAGGCACTCGCTGTGGGATGTTAGCATTTGATAAATGTTGGTTGGAATGAACAGCTTACCTAAAGGCTTCGTGCCAGGTAGATGGCAAAATATTTAACAGAATCTTTCCATATGCTGGAAAAACAATAGAAGTGCACACTCAATGAGCTGTTGGTTTTCTTTCAGCTAAGATGGAGGGATGGTCATGCATCACTGAGCTGAGCTTGTGCTTTTGGAAAACAACTGTCCATATTAGGAGAGAACTCAGTGACTGAGTGCAGACATGCTAATTCATGAACAAGGTAAATTTCTGTGATGCCAGTCCTCAAACAGAGCCTGACAACCAGGAACCAGAATGCACAGATTACAAGGTTATTTGGGTGATAGTAAAAAGGAGTTCACAAAATGTTTAGTTTAAACTGGTCATGGTCTAATGCCCCAAGACAGTCTTTTTATGTGAATGCTCTTCCTTTGGAAGAATGAAGGACTCTTAGAGAAAACACTCAGGTCTAAAGGATTAAGTTAGGGAAGGCCAACCTCCCACGCGTTCTATGGTTCTGGTTTTGGCCACAGGAAGTTGTTGTTCTAGAGGATGTCCCTGAGGCACCAGCCTTTGAACTCACCAAAGAAAGATTCCATTATGTTCAGACTAGCTGTTTTTCCTTACAGGAAAGGGACTCACATATTTTAGATCACTTGTCAGCTACAAGGGTTGAGAAAAAATACCAGCAACTCCTACTTAGAGAAAATTTAACTGATTTCTCCCTCTGTGGGGTTCACAGAGTTAAGGCACCAGGTGGCTCCAGAGCCATGGAGAACCTTCTAGAAGGTCTCAGTTTAGGAGAATGGTGATGATGGTGGTGTATGTGTGTTGGTGTGCAGATACAAATGCTACATGTCCGAAGCTGAAGGGCGGTCTTACTCAGCTTTCTTATTTGTTCAGGTGAATGACCTCTTACGTACTGTGGTTCTCCAGTGCACTGTGCTCTGATCCATCATAAATATTTAAACAAATACACCCCTTTGCCTATAGAATCAAAACAGACCTAGTTATATAAGAAGATTTACTGTCTTTAATTATTATTATTACTATTGGATACAGATAGAGAGAAATTGAGAGGGAAGGGGGAGATAGAGCAGGAGAGAAACACAGAAACACCTGTAGCCCTGATTCACCACTCCTGAAGCTTTACCCCTACAAATGGGGACTGGAGGCTTGAACCTGGGTCCTTGCACTGTGAGCATTTAACCAGGTGCGCCACCACCGCCTGGCTCCTTAGAGCTACTATTTTTATTAATCGGGAAAATCCTCCAATGAATGTACTGTGACTTAGTTGTGCCATAATATATGGAAATATGAATCCTAGAAAGATAATGAGAATTGCTATGAAGAAAAAAATAGATAGATAGATAGATAGATAGATAGATAGATAGATAGACAGATAGACAGATATACTAGTGGCTAATCTATCTTGACCTATGAGAGAATAGTGACCACATATCTTGATTTGTTAGGGACTTCCACCTTTTTTTTTTTTCTTTCTCTGTGGTATTTAGTCCTGTGATAAAGCCCACAAAGTTATCTTTTAAAAATAATTTTTATTAGTGATTTAATAATGATTAACAAGATTGTGGGATAAGAGGGGGTACAATTCCATACCATTCCCACTATGAGAGTTCCACATCCCCTTCCCACCACTGGAAAGTTCCCTATTTTTTATCCCTGTGGGAGTATGGACCAGAGATCTTGATGGGGTGCAGAAGGTGGGAGTGTTGGTTTCTGTAATTGCTTTTATGCTGGACATGAGCAATGTCAGGACAATCTATACCCCCAGCCTCATTCTGTCTTTCCCTAGTGGGCTAGAGCTCAGGAGGAGGGGTTCCAGGACTCACTGGTGAGGTTGTCTACCCAGGGAGGGACTTCCACTTTTTAACAATAAAATTTCCTCAGTGCCAGCCAAGTCCAGCCTTGTATTCCTGGGATAAACCCTACTCAGTAGTGACTTACAGTCTTTTATATATACTGCTGTATCCAGTTGGCTAAAATTTTGTTCAATATTTTAGCATCTGTGTTCATCAGAGTATTAGTCTATAGTTTTCATTTTTTGTTGTTGTTGTGACAAGTCCAGAGAAAGCACAACTGGCCCTTTACCAGCTTACAGAAGGAACATCCTTTTACTGAGGAAATATCAGAAGATGTTGTTTAGATATATGGTGGCCGGGGCAGTTCAAAGCAATTCTCAGATTGCTTTTCTAAGACTTTGGATTTAACTTTAGAAGCCTGGCCTTGATAAAATGAACAACTTGGGTAGTGGCATAGAGGAGTTACTTGAGGGGATTTCAAGGCAGTTAGACACCAAGTGAGAGAACTTTAAACAGAAATACCAGGAGCTTGTGGGCAGGGAAAAATGTTCAAGAACTCAGTCAAACAGAGAGGTTTAGAAAGTGGCTTGCTGGGGGGTGGGTGGTAGCATAGCAGGTTAAGTACATATGGCACAAAGCAGAAGCACAAGGACCTGGTTCAAGCTCCCAGCTCCCCACCTGCAGGGGGGTTGCTTCCCAAGTGGTGAAGCAGGTCTGCAGGTGTCTATCTTTCTCTCCCCCTCTCTGTCTTCCCCTCCTCTCTCCATTTCTCTCTTTCCTACCCAGCAACGAAGATATCCACAACAACAACAACAACAATAACTACAACAATAAAACAACAAGGGCAACAAGATGGAAAAATAAATAATTAAAAAAAATTTTTTTAAGTGGCTTGCTCTGTAGTGCTTTTGATGTAGTTTTTCTTGTCACTTTGCATTATATTTGAGATTTTGATTGATGGGGCTAAACTTAAGATTAGCTGAAGGAAAATCAAGAATGAGTCCACAGAAAAATATAGCCTTGACATCCCCTTCCATTCTCCCAAAGCCCCCAAGCATCAGAATAGGGAGACTAAGAACCCATAAAGAAACAAAAAATGTTAGAATACCAGCACACATAACTAACCTTGGATTTACATTACAACATTTAATAAGGAAAAAAATTGCTCATAGATCACTCAGAAGTCAAGCAAAAAATGATATTTACGAATAAAAAGTGTGAAGGGATAAATTATAGAAAGCAACTCCAGGACTGGCCAGTGGTGCACCTGCTTAACTGCACACGTTACCGCGCATGGTCCTCATCTTCAGGGGGAAAGCTTCATGAGCAGTGCTGCAGGTGTCCCCCTCCTCCCTTCTCCCCTCTCAATTTCTGTCTGTCCTATCAAACAAAATAAATAAGCAATGCTCAAAGAAAATGTAAAATTAGAAAGGAAGGCAAGTAAAAATTACAAGTAAACATGACACAATTCTACTTCCATAGGGAAATGGAAATACAAATTGGAATCATACAGAGGCCCCATTTTTATATTGAGATGCCATTTGCACACCCAGTAGGCTGATGTATATTTCTACAGTCCTCTGTTACAATACTAACTTTGGGCAACATTCAGCTCAAGGAGAATTTATAATTGTCTGTTAGTGGAAACACAAGATGGTTCCTTTGTAAGGAACAAGAACAACTTAATAGTATATATCATATGGAAAAATAGGAAACATCATTTCTACTAGGGAAAGGTAAGAACAGGCTGGAGGTATGGATCAACCTGCCAATAACCATGTCCAGAGGAGAAGCAATTACAGAAGCCAGACCTTCCACCTTCTGCATCCCATAGTGAATTTTGATCCATACTCCCAGAGGGAGAAATGTTAGGGAAAGATGGCTAGAGGGCTCACCCTCTATCAAAAGTAACAAGAAAGGAAAGGGAAAAAAAAATGTTACTAGGAATGGTAGAGCAGTGGCAGAACAGATAATACAATACTGGCAAGTTTCTCTCCCTCTCCCTCTCCCTCTCCCTCTCCCTCTCCCTCTCCCTCTCCCTCTCCCTCTCCCTCTCCCTCTCCCTCTCCCTCTCCCTCTCCCTCTCCCTCTCCCTCTCCCTCTCCCTCTCCCTTTGTAACACCATTCTTGTTCCATGAGTCCTCTATGCAGGGAATTCACATGAAATCTTATGTGCTCTCAGCCTAAAAGCTCCAAGGTTTCTTGAATGGAGTAAGAATTGTGATAGTGCAGTCTGGTCTTCACAACCTCATTGGCAGCAGAGAAGAGAGATGCAGCCGAGACAGACAGAAAGCATGTTGAGTGATCCTCCTATCCTGCCCACATCCTGTTCTTATTATACTAAGATTTCAATACCTTCGGTTGGTTTGTGAATTATTTCTCCATTCTATGAACACACTCTGTGAACACTTTCTTGGTGCTGAAAGTGGACGTTCCCATTGTATTAATTTCTCACATGATAAAATTGATTTTCATTGCATTCAGTGTTCTGTTTGAGCAGACCTGTGGTGCTCAACAGATCTTTACATGACAAAACCATCAGTAAATGACTGGATAACATGTAACTTACAGTTGTTTCGGGATACTCCATCGTAAGATAAGATTTTATGTATCTTATATATGAAGACTGAAATGTGTCTTTATGTAGCAATGTGGATAAATATAAAAAGATTACAACCTCGAGTATAAAAATTGTCACTACAGAAAGATACATAAACACAGGTGGGGATCATGGTTATTATAGGATTAATTGGACCATGTTGCTGGACTTTGTTTTTTTAAACCAGAGCTCTGGCTTGTGGTTGTGTGGGGATTGAACCTGGGACCTCAGAGACTCAGGCATGCCAATCTTTTGGCATCACCCTATGCTATCTCTGCAACCCAACTAGCCGTTTTCTAACCTCCCTTAAAGCTATAGTCCTGAACCAAAGTGTGCCTCATATGATGAGAGCAAAACTATGTGCACACTGCAAATGTGGCAGGGTCCTCTGAACCCACCTCTCCTTGCCCCTCTTGATGACTGAGACGCAGAAATACCAATCTGAATTAAGAGGATCCCTAATAGCAACAGAAACAACCCAGGTCCTGAGGTGAGTATGTTCACCTGGCCTGGCTTGCTGGTCTACCACTGTATTTCGCTCTCACTAAAATTATTATGCTATTGTTGAGATCTTGCTTTTTAAAAAATTTCTCTGTTAAAGCAGTGTAACAAGTACCCTCTTTAGCAGAATCTACAAGGATACGTTTATTTTTTTAAATAGTTATGCAACAAAATGTTAAGAATTTGTGAGATGATTCAATCAACTTTAGGATAATTAAGAGGGAGAAGGGGGAAAGCCAGGGAGAAGCTAAGAAGATGATCTATAATTATTGAGATGGATCCAGAAACTCACAAGGGTCAAACTCATAATAGATTGTTTTGATCATTCACTAAATGTCACTTTCTTCCCTATGCTCTCAAAATGATTGCTGGAATCCAGCCATCACATTCTTATTCCAAACAATAAAAAAAAGGTGAAAAGGAAACAAGCAGGCCCATCATGAAGTAAGTTCACTAAATGAAATTTGACATGAATCCTACCTCCAAATTTTTGTTTACATCCCTCTACAGTCTTGCCTGCTCCAATTTGTTCTCCATACTATTGTCACACCAATCCTGTCTTTTATACGACAATTTCTCAGCACTTGGGATTCCGTTCAGACCTTAAGTCTGTCTGTGAGCTTCAAGATCAGGGTAGAATCCTTGCCAACTCAAGCTCTTGTCCCTCCTTGCTTGCACATGACAACTTAAGGCAAATCAAACACTTTGACTTCCTAAAACTTGCTCTGTTTTCTCATGCTTCTGGGCTCGGCAACTACACTTCCCTCTGAACCATTGCCCCATTGGACTCTGTCGTTTTTCTGTTTGTTTGTTTTATTAATATTTATTTATTTATTCCCTTATGTTGCCCTTGTTGTTTTATTGTTGTAGTCATTATTGATGCCTTTGTTGTTGGATAGGACAGAGAGAAATGAAATACGAGGGGAAGACAGGGAGGGGGAGGGAAAGATAGACAACTGCAGACTGGCTTCACTGCTTGTGAAGCGACCCCCCTGCAAGTGGGGAGCCTGGTGCTCTAACCAGGATCATCTGCCAGTCCTGCACTTAACCCTCTGCACTACTGCCCGGACTCTGTTAAGTGCTCTTGATCCTGAGTCTAGACGAATGATGCACTTGACTACACCTTGAAAATATTTTACATATTCTCAACATAAACATACTGGGGGCCAGGCGGTAGTGCAGTGGGATAAGCACACATGGCATGAAGAGCATAGGACCCCTGTTGGAGCCTGTTTCCCCACCTGCAGAGCGGGGATGGGTGGGGGTTCCTTTCACAGGCAGTGAAGCAGGTCTGCAGTGTCTGTCTTTCTCTCCCCCTCTCTGTCTTCCCCTCCTCTCTCCATTTCTCTCTGTCCTATCCAATAACAACAACAATAACAACAACATGATAAACAACAAGGGCAACAAAAGGGAAAAAAAGTTACCTCCAGGAGCAGTGGATTCATAGTGCAGGCACTGAGCCCCAGCAATAACCCTGGAGGCAAAAAAAAAATACACATACATATAAGTACATACATCTTATCACATTATTTATTGGTTTATCTTTTCTACTAGATATTCATTAGAGTAGAAATTTTTCTGGTCTTGCTAGGTCTGAGAAATCTATGAATTGCTTAATATACATATATCTATCTTTGTATATATCATTTACATTCCAAACTAAGATGTGATTAATAATCCCGATACAAATATCCATACATTCCTCATTGGTGACAATATTTTGAATAAATATAATAATAAATATACTAAATACAGTAAATATAATATAATAAAGATAATATAAATATATATTGAATCAATGTATTTACACCATTTGAGTACTTACTCCACACATTGCAACTCAAAAGAAAAATATGACTCTTTGAGAGTCAGGTGGTAGCACAGCAGTTTAAGCACAGGTGGCGCAAAGCACAAAGACCGCTGGAAGGATCCCGGTTCAAGTACCCGGCTCCCCACCTGCAGGGGAGCCGCTTCACTGGAGGTGAAGCAGGTCTGCAAGTATCTTTCTTTCTCTTCCCCTCTCTGTCTTCCCCTCCGCTCCCCATTTCTCTCTGTCGTATTCAACAATGATGACAACAATAACAACTACAATAAAAAAGGGCAACAAAAGGGAATAAATAAATATTTTTAAAAAAGAAGAAAAATCTGACTCTTGGACTAGACTTCTCACTACTTCATATCGTTAGTTTCCAGCATTGTTGGTGGCTTAAGTGCTTCATCAGTGTTGAATAAATGAAACAAAGGCGTCCTACCAGTCAGTACCATGAGCATTCACCCTTTGTGTGCTGGGAAGACGGAGAGATGATTGACTAAATCAGACCAGGAGCATTTTCAGTGGAACACACACACACACACACACACACACACACACACACACACACACACACACACCTCTCTCACAAAGGATTTCTCCCATCCCATGTGATTTATACCATTATCATCAACTCATGTTATGGTCTTTGGCTGAGGAAGTTCTCTTCCCTCCTGTTTACTTAAAGTGTTTGTGATGTCCCACAATCTTCCAAGTCCATCACAAATACTTGATTTCTTAGAACTTCTGTGTTTATTGATACACTAAAGAAGGTGGTCCCTGTGGTGAGCAGTGTTAAGACAAAGTGTGTACAAAAGCGGACAGATGAAACATGTGACATCTTCAAGATGAGGAGGAGGAGGTCCGAGGATGGCCAGAATGCCTTCATTCCATGTATTTCTTGGCTACAGATTCAGCATAGTTAATCTACATTCAAGAAAACAGTTCTTATTTTTCACCCTTTTCTTCCTGTATCACTTTGACAGGTGCCAACTCTAAGAATTTGGTCTTTCTTTTGCATGTGCATCTTCTGCCCGCAGACAGTTTTGTGTTAAAAATCAAGAAATGCTTTTGAATGGTAAAGAGAAAATGTTTACATGCTTTGCAGAGTATTTTTGTTTAAGCTCTGAATTTCAAACGATGACTTCCAGACATCCTTAGTACCTACTCACTGTTCAAGTTTCCAAAGCACAATTAAGTTTGGTTAAAAATTATGAACTCATTGATGCATTCCCCCCTCCCCCCCAGATTCCACAAGCAGACAAGAAGGTCAACACTCAGTCCTAATTGTAGGTATGCAGGGTTTGGGTAACTGGATTCTTGAGATGTTTAGATAGGTGGGTGGCAGGTGGAGAACTTGGTCCTGCTTTGCAAGCTTCCCTATACCTGTTCAACAATAGACCCTTTTAAGATATTTCAATTTACCCATGTGAACTAAAATAATAATAAAATAATAACACCTACTCTTTTTCATAAGGTACAAAAAACAGTCAGAAATTAAGATGAAGCTCTAGCAAAATTCTTTAGAAAGCTCAAGTATGCTAATATCACTTTTGAGCATACTGGTTACAGCTTGTCTTTGCGCAAAGAACCAAATTCTTCTAAACTACAAACACCAAAGGAACCTGAACTAATTATTTCATGCCACATATCCACAGCTAAAGAAAATCTGACCTAAAAGAGGCAACTTATTATTGAGAGACCTGGATCGGCCACTAGAGAGACACAGGAAACCTTGAATAATTAGTTACTCATCCTTTTGGAGTCCAATTTTTCCTTGTCACTAAGCCTCTACTAAATCATCTATTAATCAGATTTCAAGTACATTTTGTTTGTATGAACTCAAGGCCTGAAAAGTCAAGAGTACACCTTCTCACCACTAGTCGTCCTTCTTGTAAAGAAAATGAGGTGCTGGATTGAAGTGTTTTTTGATAAATTGATCCCTTCTATAAAAAAGAAAAACAGCAGACACAAAGCCTTTGAAATGATTTGGGCTTCGTTTCCTCACTGCATTGTTTCCTTGGGACCTTGAAAAGAAAGGCACTGAATGACAGTCTATTCTTCTGAGTTTATGGCTGAAATAATCAAAATTTGTACCTAGTTACAGTGACTTTAATCTTGGGATTACCTAGGCTCAAGGAGGGCCAGATTGACAGGCAGTTCTCTAGATTTCACATTAGTTTACATGGAGAGGCATGCAAAAGAGAAAACATAGTAATAATTAACACTATAAGAAGAATCATATAACCATAAATAGTACATCTAGTATATGTAAACTGTATTATGTTACTAAGATATAGCAACTGTCATACAGTCATAACATTGTATAACATTGGCTGAATCACAGTGTGTCAACCAGGATACTGATGGGTGAGTAGGACTGAAGAGTTCCAGGTTTCTAGTCAGTGCTGGGTCTTTGTGATGGCCAGCTCTCACTCAGGAGGCCACAGAGAACAAAAGGTATGCCTATCACCCCGGAAATTCCAAGGGATTTAGAAGGTTGTGTCAGGAGCCAGGGTCAAAGACTAATTATTCGAACAAAAGCTGTTCCTAATGCTCTTATTACTTAGGAAATTACCAAAGTCTTAGGAGCCCAGGGAACAGGCCCTAAAACAAATATTTGTATTTTCTATTAAGTCGCAGCAATGGAAACTATGTTAGGGACAGTCATGACAAGGAAGTAGAATGGAGTATCAAGGCAATGATGTGCTTCGATTGATAAGAGGTGAAAGAATCTAGTCTTGACCTTAGGGAAATAAACAGAACAGGAAAGAGACACATAGGAGATCAACTATGGACGGCTATAGAAAGGTATAGACGCCACATGGAACGTAAGCGATGCTTGTTTTATGATAGCTGAAAATACATGAATTTGGAAAGAAGTAATGAAATATGCCAGTTTTGACAAAATTGAGTCAGTTTTTTTGAAGAGGTTGTGCAAGGGCTCATTTGTAAAGAAGGAATGTGGTGGTCCCTATCGCCAGCCCTTACAGGTGAGCAACACTGGAATGAGATCCTTCTTTGAAAATACTCAGGGTATCTTGGTGTATTCTACTCTTTATGGATGTAATAAAGGTAGCTCCTTTACCTTTTGTGTGATCTACTCAGTAGCAGGCATCCTATCTCTTGTTGATACTAAAAAAACAAGGGTGCCTTTCCCCAGAGAGCAAAAAGCCCTTACAGTGTGCATTTTAAATATATCCTTCTTATTGGTAAATATCACCATTCCCCTCTTCTCCTCTCCTCTCCTCTCCTCTCCTCTCCTCTCCTCTCCTCTCCTCTCCTCTCCTCTCCTCTCCTCTCCTCTCCTCTCCTCTCCTCTCCTCTCCTCTCCTCTCCTCTCCTCTCCTCTCCTCTCCTCTCCTCTCCTCCCCTCCCCTCCCCTCCCCTCCCCTCCCCTCCCCTCCCCTCCCCTCCCCTCCCCTCCCCTCCCCTCCCCTCCCCCTCCACTCCCCTCCCCTTTCCTCTCCCCTCCCTTCCCCTCCTCTTCTTTTCTCTCTAGGGTTATCTCTGGGGCTCGGTGCCAGCACTATGAATTGACTGCTCCTGGTGGCCATTTTTTTCCATTTTATTGGATAGGACCGAGAGAAACTGAGAGAGGAGGGGAGACAGAAAGGGAGAGAGACAGACAGACACCTTCAGGTAGACCTATTTCACTGTTTGCAAAGTGTCCCCAGGGAGCGGGGGTATGAACCTGAATCCTTGAACAGGCCCTTGCATGTAGTACTATGTGCGCTTGCCCAGTCCCTCAAATAACTTTCCTTTCAATTATAGCGATGATGACGATGATGATTGCGGCACTTAGTTCTGAGTATGTGCAACTATATGGTTCCCTGGGACGACGCCCCTTCATTCTTTTTACTATATATAGTAAAGTCTATAGAAAGATAAGAAAAGAAAGGGTGAGAAGAGAGGGAAGAAACAGCAAAATATTGCCCCCTCCCAACCTGTGGGTTCCCACACTCCTTGTACAGAGCTGGGGCTCGACTGTAGAAGGCACATGCTCTACAAGGTGACTGTCTCCTGGCCCTGTCACCAAATTCTTCCTCCTTTTTACATAGCCATGATGCCATGTTACATGTGACCAAATATTCTGATAATGCCTTTGCTTCTAGTTTTCAAGATCAGACACTCAGTGTGTCCCTTACATGTGACACTGTTGGTCAGATTTTCCAGGGAGGGCAAGAGTAATGACAATTTGTTCCTTCATCCTATGAAGAGAGGGATGCTGGAGCCCATAGTGTTGGGCATGTTCAGTGCCTTTGGACTTTGGCGACACCCTAGTTAGAGCTATATTACTGTCAGGCTACGAACAGCAACGACCTACGGAGTCAAGCATTTCATCGCCAGGTGGCGGTGTGCCTGGGAGGTTCAAGCCCCTGGTCCTCACTTGCAGGGGGTGGGAAGTTTACAAGTAGTAAAGTCTCTCTTTCTCTTTCCATCCTTGTCTATCCCCACATTCACTCTCAATTTCTCTCTGTCTTATCAAATAAATTCTTAAGGGAAGAGAAGGATTCTTCTACATAGGAAGGTACTGAAGAGGAAATGATGTAAGTAAGTTGCTTGAGTTCAGATCAAAAGGCAAATGACACATCTGGACGTCCAATTCTAGAGTCTTAGAGATATTTTAATAAGAAAGACAATTCTCTGGTGTTAGTGGGTTGTATGAAATGTCATGATGTGTTTTTCTAGGCTTTTCTATGCAAAATGTGACCACATCACTGTGTATTCTATTTTTTTGTCACTTAATTTTTTAAAAATTATATTTATTTATTTGTTGGATAGAGACAGTCAGAAATCAGGAATGGAGGGGGAGATAGAGAAGGAGAGAGACAAGAAAGACACCTGCAGCACTATTTCACCGCTCCCAAACTTTTCCCCCTGCAGATGAGGACCAGAAGCTCGAACCTCGATCCTTGTGCATTGTAACATGTGTGCTCAATGAGGCGCATCACCACCCGGCCCCTTCACTATATATTTACTAAAAGGTAACAGTTTGCCTTATGTCCATGTGACTAAAAAAAACCAGAATATAATAAGATAATCAATGTATATGTGTGAATATGTGTGTGTGTCCCCTCCCCACACACACACTCATGAGTGATCATGAATGATCTCTGGAGACTATCATCACATAAGTGTTTGCTAAGAAGACATTTCATACTTGGAAATAAGACAAAGAGGGGGATGACATGACGTTCTGCTGTTGGAGAGGGGCACCGTTTTTAACTGTTTGCTGATTTAGGGGTTAAAGCTTGAGATGTTGTGAACTTCCTGGTTTGTGGAGTAAACAGAAAAGAAGACCACGTAAGCTCTCTTCAGAACAAAGTGCTATCAATCATAACACGTTGTCAGCAGTGTCCAGTAAAAATGCAAATGACTTCAGAGCCACAGACTAAGTCCCAAAGCTCATGCCATTGAGAGACAGAGGATTATCAGTCAGGACTGTAGATAACTTGGCAGCTGGGTTCAGATGCCTGCAGACCCTCACTTCTTCAGGTGCCATTAGGACCAGTCTTATTATCGGGTTAATTAGGGAGTTGTGAATACAATCATCAGTTTTTAGTTTTGTTTTTTTTTTCTTTCAATTACACTTGGACAGATGTCTTACAGTGTATTCAGGAAGGGATACAAGTCCCATGAGATGCTATATGGAGAAAATTAATCCATGATTAGTCATTTGGCAAGAGCTCTGGACGTCTCCCCCACTCCCACACCCACCTCTCTCTCTTTCTCTCTCTCTCTCTCTCTCTCTCTCACACACAAACACACACACACACACACACACACACACACACACACACAAAGTCCTGCATTTCCTAATAGTATTTTGCTCCTGACAGCCCTCCTTTTGTCTCTCTCCCTTTGGCTATCATGTAAGTGGTACATCCTATTCCCTCCTTCCTGCTAAATAATATGCTGAATCTATCTCTTTTCAGTTTGGCTTATACTGCCTTAGTTTCACTCATTATTATTATTATTTTAGAAAAAAAGTTTAGTAATTTTTTTCCTTTCTTGGGGGATTCATGTTTTACAGCTGACAGTAAATTAAATAGTTTGTACATGTGTAACATTTCTCAGAGTCATCATTTATTTTTTTTCAGAGTAATTATTTTTTTAATCTCTCTCTTTTTTTGGAAGGCAGCTATGCTCACCACTATACCACCAACACCTCCTTTTTTTTTTTCCATCAGAATTATCACTGGGGCTTGGTGCCTTTATGATGAAACCACTATTCTCCATGGCTTTTAAAAAAAATTTTCTTTCTGTCTTTGACAAAAAGAGAGAAGAGGGAGAGATAGGCAGACAGACGGATAGATGGATAGACAGACAGACAGATAGACAGACAGGTGATAGCTAGTAAGAACACAGGGCAGGATAGGTAGAGATAGGCAGCACTACCTCACCACTTGTAAGCTTCCCTGCTACCAGCAAGGACCAGAGGCTAGAACCCAGATCTCTGCACATGGTAACATGTATGCTTGGGCATACCGTTGCCCAGCCCCAGTTCCCACAATTCTTAATCTTTTGACTGTATCTAGCCAAATATTGCTAGTGGCAGAGAAAGAGAGTGACTGAGACCACAGCACTGAAACTTCCTTCAATGCAGTGGCTGGGGGTGGGGGGTGGGGGGAGAGGCAGAACTTGAACCTGCAACATCACCATATGCCAAAGCGACACACTCTCCTAGCGAGCTATTTCTCCAGCCCTCTCCTGCTTTTTTTTTTTTTTAATGTTTGCAAAGCACCATGGTAGGATTTCTTTCTCAGCTGTCAGGTAACAGATTTCTCCTGGGGCACATATCCTGATGATGCACTGGGGAACACCTAGTCAGTCAGAATCCTTGAGAGATTCTTTTTTTTTTTTAATTTTTTTAAAAAAAAATTTTATATTTATTTCTTTCCCTTTTGTTGTCCTTGTTTTTTTATTGTTGTTGTAGTTAATATTGTTGTTGTTATTGATGTCATCATTGTTAGATAGGACAGAGAGACATGGAGAGAGGAGGGGAAGACAGAGAGGGGGAGAGAAAGACAGACACCTGCAGACCTGCTTCACTGCCTGTGAAGCGACTCCCCTACAGGTGGGGAGCCGGAGGCTCGAACCGGGATCCTTCAGCCGGTCCTTGCGCTTTGCGCCACATGCTCTTAACTTGGGCGCTACCACCCGACTCCCTATCTCCCAGATTATAATTGGCTTTTGCATTCATTTGGAGGATGCGAACCACAGCATGTGCATGCTAGTTTAGATATGCACATGAGCAGGAGAAAGTATCTTGTTGAGTATTATATTTTCATCAAGGTGGCAGGTATTTAAACTGAACATTAGGAGACAAGGAAGATTATTAAAGGGTGGAGTTTAGAAACAGATTAGGAAGAAGAAAATCTCTCACCAGAATAGGTAACCAGGTTAGAGATTTTTTTTTTTAGCCCAATCCCATCTAGTAATGCTTCATCTGCATTTCTCTCATTTAATATGCACCAAATCCTATAAATAGGTTTATTATTATGATCTCCCTTTGACAAATGAGGAAACGGAGGTGTGAAGGTGTTAATTATCTTGCCCAAGGCCACAAAGCAAGTAAATGGTGAGGCAGGTCTTTGATCCCAGGCAGCATAACAGCCTGCCCACACTCTAAACCACATCACTCCATGAGAGAAAACAATTTGAGGTGTGGGGAAGAAGGAACTCAACTGATTGTAGCTTGAAGAGTCTGGGCTAATGAAAACAGTAGATGAGCTATTATACCAGGTACCCCAGTAAATGGGAGAAGATATTAGCACATCACACATCTCACAAGCAACTGATATCAAACAACTGGACAGAAATGGGACAGATCTACAAAGGCAGTAAGAGTAACCCAATGAAAAAGTAGGCCAAAGAACTAAACAAATGTTTCCTAAAGAAGAGGGGCCCATGGCCCACAGACTTATGAAGAAATACTCTACTTCACTTATCATCAGAGAAGTGCAAATTCAAACTCCACTGAGATTCCACCTTACACCTGAAAGAATGGTGTACCTTTCAACAAAACATGAAATGACAGGTTGTGGACATAAAAATGACTCTACTACACTGCTGATGGGAATGTAAACTGCTGTA
The DNA here is from genome assembly GCF_950295315.1 of Erinaceus europaeus. Classification (NCBI taxonomy): domain Eukaryota; kingdom Metazoa; phylum Chordata; class Mammalia; order Eulipotyphla; family Erinaceidae; genus Erinaceus; species Erinaceus europaeus. The sequence continues at coordinate 121,443,414 of NC_080168.1, read as the reverse complement.
ACCCCTTTGGAAGACTGTATAATGAGTCCTTAAACAAATAAAATGGAAATTATCTTATAATCCAGTAATACTATTTTTAGGCATTTCTCCAAAGGACATTCAAACACTATTTGAAGGGACATATACACCTCTATGTTCATAGCTGCATTATTCATTATAGTCAATGGCTGAAAGCAGTCTAAATGCCCATCAACAGATAAATGACTGAAGAAGTTATGGAATATATATATTGCATGGAATACTACTCTGCAATCAAAAAGATGATATTGTGTCCTTTGGAACAAAATGGATGGGACCTGAGGTGATTATGCTCAGAAAAATAAGTAAAGAGATAAAAGGCAACTCTTGAATGATTTTACTCATCTGTGTAATCTAGAGAACTGATTCACATGAACCTAAAGAACAAAAAAACAAGCAAAGATAGAAATAAGCAAACTGGTTCTAAGACTTGTGAGAACTGTGGTGTAATCTTTGGGAGCTGTGAGGGTGGGCACAACTTTGGTGGTGGGTGTGGTATGAAACTAGGCAATATAATTTTACAATCTTGTAACCTACTATTATCACAAATAAAAACACTATTTTTTAAAAAAAGTAAAGAAGTTATGGAAAGAAGGATGAGTCACAGAAATTCTACAAGAAGAAATCTAGTGAAGAAGGTGCTAAAGACTTTTGAGTGTTTTATTTGCATGGGAACAGTCCATGTTTGCTTAGTCTATTAAAGTGGAGCTGATGTAGTGGTCGTGGTGGGGTAGGCATGTGTTAGGGGTTACACATGGACAAGGACCCTACAAAGCTCTTCTCATTGTCAGATCTGAAGAAGTTAGGCAGGCAACACCAGGTCTAGCCTTTAATGTTGATCAGGCTAAAGTTAGTGTGACTAGTCTAGTTTTTGTATGGAATAGATTGACCTAAAGGGAATTAAAGGGTCATGGGGAATTAAGGAAGGGAGCTAGAAAGTTACCCTAGGGTGGGGGTAGATAGCATAATGGTTATGCAAAGAGACACTCATGCCTGAGACTCCAAAGTCCCAGGTTCAATCCCCATCTACCAACATAAGCCAGAGTTGAGCAGTGCTCTGGTAATAAAAAACAAACAAACAAACAAAAAAGAAGACGAAAGAAAGAAAGTTAACTTTATGCACTGAAGAGAAATACAACTTTCACTAAAGTAAAGACTGTCAACTTGCTAAGTAAGACACAACAGAAACCTGTCCCTTCTGACTAAATTGGGCATAAGGGAGTAACAACAAACAGAATTGATTAACAATTTGAAAATCATGGGCTGAAGAATCTAGATCTCATTGGACTGCAAAATAAGAGGTTATTGCCCATTTCCTGTGTGAAGGGATATCTTGACAAGGTATTTCAGCTATTTCCTTTTGTGTTAACAACTCAGCTCAAAGCTTATAGAGCTACTTTAAACAGTAGGCATTCGTTGCCTCCATTTTCCAATGTCAGGAATTCAGGAGCAATCCTGCTGGGTGGTTGACTCAGTTGTCATGAAGATAACTACAGACTCTAGAAGTCTGACATTCTGCTTCCAAATTCACAACTCACTTCAGTACTGAGTACTGGCAGGAGACATCTGCTTCTCACTCACATTTGCTTGGACTGCAACTGTCAGAAGTTTTCTCTCTCTCTCTCTCTCTCTCTGAGACTGGGTCTCACTAGAGACCTGCAAGCGCCAAGCATGGAATTTCACCTATTTGGGCTGGTGTGTAGGTGATGGTCGGATATTCTATTGTGCAGCCTAAGTCTCCATTAGACAGGGAGATACCTTACCTGGTGGAGCATTCATACAACCAAATCATGGCTCCATTCAGTTCCAGCATTACACAAAGCTCCCATGACTCTGGAGAAAGCTCTCCATGGATGGTAAGTGGTGCTGCAGTGTCTCCTCCTTTCCCTTCATTTGCTACAAAAATGAAAAAAGCTGATCTGGGAGCAGTATTACTGTGCATGCCCCAGGAGCTCTCTCTTTCTTTTACACACACACACACACACACACACACACACACACACCACACATCCTCCACTGTAAATGCTACTAAAATATTACCAATAACTGTTGGTGAGGCATTGGCACACTTCTGCTAATGGCTAATAAGATGAGTCTTTTGTAACAAACCGTTATATCATCTAGTATCTGACATATGCTAAGCACTCAAGTTTAATGGTCATTTTAGATTGTCTTTGGAACACTTGCCACAGGTTATCCCAATGAGAAGAGCAACACTGTAATATTGAATCATAATGTATTTATTCTCCAGGGACAGGCAGTGGTGCACCTGGTTAAGCACACACATCACAGTATGCAAGGACCCAGGTTCAAACCTCTGGTCCCCACCTTCAGAGGGGAAAGCTTCACGACTGGTGGTGCAGAGATGCAGATGTCTCTCTCTGTCTCTTTCCTTCTCTATCTCCACATCCCCTCTCAACTTCTCTCTGCCTCTAATAAATAAAAATTAAAAAATTAAAATATTTATTTTCCTTGTTTTATTTTCATATTATTCCTTCCTTCCCTTCCTCTCTCTCTCTCTCTCTCTCTCTCTCTCTCTCTCTCTCTTCCTTTCTTTTTCTTTTTTGTCTCCAGAATTATTGCTGGGGGTTGGTGTCGAATCCACTGCTCCTGGAGGCTATTTTTTCCCTTTTGTTGCCCTTGTAGTTTTACCATTGTTGTGGTTATTATTGTTGTCATTGATGTCCTTGTTGTTGGACAGGACAGAGAGAAATGGAGAGATGAGGGTGTGACAGAGAGGGGGAGAGAAAGACAGACACCTGCAGACCTGCTTCACTGCTTCTGAAGCGACCGCCCTACAGGTGGGGAGCCGGGGCTCAAACAGTGATCCTTACGCAGGTCCTTGTGCTTTGGGCCACCTGTGCTTAAACCGCTACCACCGACCCTCTATTTCTGAAAATAACACTCTTATTTTCAGAGTTGGAGGTCCCATGTATGTATGATCTCACCACTCCAGGCTGCCTTTTCCTTCACACAGATGAGAGAGAAAGGGGAGGGAGGGATATAGAAAGAGGGAGAAATGACACAGCACCAAGGGTTCCACCAGCGCATAGCACCACCTCTATGGTGTCAGGTCACCAACTTGGGCGACATGTAACAAGAGACATGTACTCTGTGTAGCTAGCTACCTCACTGCTCCTGACACTCTTTAACCCAATGTTTTCATCTCAATCAAGAGCGATTAAAAAACAAAATCATGATTCGCATCATGTCTACAGAGAACAGAGCTGGAAGCCTAAAAGATGGATAAGAACTCATCTCATTCCTTACTGAACACTAGGCTCTAAGTTTGGTTCCAGACATCATGTGGGAGGACCATTCACCCAGGAAACCCCAAGGATAATGGAGAAGTGCTTTGATTCTCTCTGTGTCACAGTATAAAGTAAAACAAGATAAAATCATGTGGACTGAGAAGGCACTTCAGTGATACCAGGCACACATGCAGTTTTGGCACTTCAGTGATACCAGGCACACATGCAGTTTTGGCACTTCAGTGATACCAGGCACACATGCAGTTTTGGCACTTCAGTGATACCAGGCACACATGCAGTTTTGGTTTCTTCATTGCTTGGCATCATATTTTCTTCCCCCCCCCTTTTGTTGCCCTTGTTGTTGTAGCCTTGCTGTGGTTATTATTGTTGTTGTTGATGTCATCATTGTTAGATAGGACAGAGAGAAATGGAGAGAGGAGGGGAAGACAGAGGGGGAGAGAAAGAAAGACACCTGCAGACCCGTTTCACCGCCTGTGAAGTGGCTCCCCTGCAGGTGGGGAGCCAGGGGCTTGAACCGGGATCCTTAAACCGGTCCTTGCACTTTGTGCCACATGCGCTTAACTTGCTGCGCTACTGCCCAGCCCCGGCACCGTATTTTCAAAACATTAGAAAATAAAAAAAGAAAAAAGGAAGGAATTCAGCAAGGTATCCTTTCTATGTTTTGGAATATCTAAGACAACACATTAATATATTCAATGTTCAAAAAAGCATTGCAATAAACAGTGTGACCACATTTATTTATTTGCTACAGATACACACACACACACACACACACACACACACACACACACAATTCCTTACTATCCAGATGAGAATTTGTGTTCCTTGGAATACTCTCTGGAAAAAAAAAAGAAAATCCTTCTCTTTCATCAATTCATGTTACTCATGATGTTATTGGAATTGACCATCAAGTTTCTCTTAAGCCACCTGCTTTGATTCTGGCTGCCTAGTCCAATTGCTCTTATCAGCTAAAAACTGACTGTTCTCCTAAAACAAAAGTCAATCACAACTATCTCTTTTTAAAATTCTCTGTTGACTCTCTCTCTCTCTCTCTCTCTGCCTGCAGGGTTATTGCTGGGGCTCGGTGTCTGCACTATGAATCCACAGCTCCTGGGGGCCATTTTTTTCTCCATTTTTGTTGTCCTTGTTGCTGTTGTTATGTTATTGTTGCCATTGCTGTTGTTGTTGGATAGGACAGAGAGAAATGGAGAGAGGAGGGGAAGACAGAGAGGGGGAAAGAAAGATAGACACCTGCAGACCTGCTTCACTGCTTGTGAAGCGACTCCCCTGCAGGTAGGGAGCCGGGGGCTCAAGCCAGAATCCTTGTGGTTCCAGCCATGTGTGCTTAAGCTCCTGTGCTACTGCCTGGCCGGACACTCACTCTTTTAAAAAACTATCTACTCCCCATATCTGCTTCTCCATTTCTCCATCTTGAGTCCCTCACACAGGAGGTCTGTTGCTATCACATGGATACCCCAGGATCTGGAACAGGCCAAGTTCTTTCACTCTGCGATTACTTTTTTTTCTTTCTGGAAAGTGACGCTCCCCACCTGCAGGGGCATCACTCCACAGGTTGTGAAGCAAGTCTGCAGGTGTCTTTCCTCCTCCTCTCTGTCTTCCCTTCCTCTCTCCATTTCTCTCTGTCCTATCCAACAATGACAACAACAACAATAATTATAACACAATGATTAAGAAAAAAAAACATATGACAACTTGGATTTGTGCTTCTTTCTGTTCATTACTTGAAAAAATTATTTACCACTTTACCATTAAGATTCTCTGCAAATATAACTACCTGGAAAAAGGGGGGGGGGTTGGGGTGGGAGGGAGACTTTCTTGCTAGATAGATAGAAATTTCCTTGGTGTGTTTTTATTTATTTATTTATTTTTAGTTTAACTGTATTGAGTTGAAATTCTTTCCATAGGATTTAGAAAAATAAGCCCATCTGACTCAAGAGCCATGACCACAGCTGGGTGGACACCAGCTTGGAGAAGCCAGAGAGACTGTGGTCAGTATTAGGTAATCCTGCATTAAATGTTTGGCAATTCAGAGAGAGGGAAAATCTTTTAAGAATTCAGACCTGGGATTTTATGTGTCCTCTGAATGTTGACAGCTAATCCACTTCTTAAGTAACTTGGAATGCTTATTTTTCCCCACCCCTACACAATACCATTACATTGTTGTACCTATATTTATTTATTTTTGTCTCCTGGATTATTGCTGGGGCTCGGTACCAACGCTATAAACACTATGCTCCGGGTGACCATGCCTTTCATTTTACTGGATAGGATAGAGAGAAATTGAGAGAGGAGGAGATAGAGAGGGAGAGAGAAAGACACCTGCAGATCTGCTTCACTCCTTGTGAAGTGTCCCTGCAGTTAGTACTCTGTGTGCTTAACTGGGTGTATAAGGAGAAAATCCAAATGGCCACATGTTGCTTTTGTCTACTCTTTAACTTATTTTTTTCCTCTTTTTCTGACTGTATTGTCTTACTTTATTCTTGGCAGAATGTCTCTCTTTAGTCTCTCCTCTGTGGATAGAGGGATCTGAATTAAATTGTTTCCTAGAATTGAACAACAACTATAAACTTCTAGGAAAACTAAATGTGAGATGAGTCAGGAAAACTGAAAGTCAGTAGTGGTGGGCCACTCTGGCAGGCATTTTAACATACTTCAGTAATTAAGACAATGTAGTTCTGGCCCATGGAGAAGCAGGCTGACTAGCAGGATGCTTATAAAATCTGGAAATAAATCCCAATGAGAGGGCTGGGTGGTGGCACATCCAACTGAGTGCACAAGGTACCATGTTCAAGGAAGGATCGAGGAGGTTCAAACCCCTAACCTCCACCTGCAGGAGGGAAGCTTCACTAGTGGTTTGGCAGAGCTGCAGATGTCTCTCTCCCTCTCTTTTCCCCCATTGTCTCTCGATTTTTCTCTGTCCTACCAAAATTATAAATATTAAAAAAATAAATTAATTCCTAAATTTAGTTGGCAACCAAGGGGCATGTACCAGGCTCCTATTATTTTAGTAAGGAATCATCATAAACTCAGTGATTTAAAGCAACATACATCTAGTCTTCTTACATTCAGGTAGGACAGAAGTCTGAAATTATCATCAGTGGGCTAAATCCAGGTGCATATAGGGATACATGTCTCTTAAAGACTTCATGAAAGAAGCCATTTCCTTTTATTTGGCTTAAGCACTGCCCCCCAACCCCTGCATTTTATGGTTTGTGACTCTTTGCTTCATCTTCAGAGTCAGCACTATGATATCTTTAAATCTGTCACTGACTTTGAATTTCTCTCCTGTCTCCCTATTAAATCTGAAGATCTGGATGTTTCTATTGCAGGATAAGCCAACAGCAACATATGACAACTTGGGGGGCCGGGCGGTAGCACATGGCGTGAAGCGTAAGAACCTGAGTAAGGACCCCAGTTCGAGCCCCCGCCTCCCTATCTGCAGGGGTGTCACTTCACAGGTGGTGAAGCAGGTCTGCAGGTTTCTCTCTTTCTCTCCCCTCTCTGTCTTCCCCTCCTCTCTCCATTTCTCTCTGTCCTATCCAACAACAACAACAACTATAATAATAACCACACCGATTAAGGAAAAAAAAAGGAAACAAAAACATATGACAACTTGGATTTGTGCTCCATAGGGAAATGTAGGTATAAAATAAAACTGTAGGGGGCCAGGTGGTTGATCGCAGGTATTAAAATGCGCAAGGACATGGGTTCGAGGCCCTGGTCCCCACCTGCAGAAGGGGAAAGCTTTACGAGTGGTGAAGTAGGGCTGCAGGTATCTCTGTTTCTTTCCCTCTCTTATCACCCCCTTCCCTCTTGATTTCTGGCTGTCCTTATCTAATAAATAAAAAAAAAATTAAAATATAACTGTATACTATAGGAATGGGCAGAAAGGAATAGAAGTATACTATGGATGATAAAATAATCCAGAAAAGAATGACAGTAAAATACTTAGCTCAAGGGAGAGGGAAGAATATTGCAGTGAAAGATAAACTTCTCTAAGTACATTTTATTGATAGTTTTGGTTTGAGAACTTGTAACAAGCAGGCTGGCATCTCGCTGACTGCCCAGGAGAGGAGAGAAACTGTTTGTACCTTTTATTTTATATTTTTATTTATATATTCCCTTTTGTTTCCCTGGCTGTTTTATTGTTATAGTTATTATAGTTGTTGTTGTTGAATTTGTCCTTGTTGGATAGGACAGAGAGAATTGGAGAGAGGAAGGGAAGACAGAAGGGGAGAGAAAGACACCCGCAGACCTGCTTCACTACCTTTGACAAGACTCCCCTGCAGGTGGGGAGCCCAGGTCTTAAACTGGGCTCCTTACTCTGGTCCCTGCACTTTGCACCACATGCGCTTAACCTGCTGCTCTACCACCCGACTCCCTGTTTGTACCTTTTGTTCCCCATGTATTTCCCCTAAGACTTTCTTTCATCAGGCTGTTCTTGAACTATAACTTTTGGAAATAAACCAGTGACTGGTACGTAAATGTTTTACTTTAGTTAAAGTTTATGGGCATTGGTTTTTCCTTAGTAATCCTTTTAGTTACAGGACAAGTATCTATACAGTAAAATAGAGTCAGATTTATTTGAAAAAGGTTAGACAGTTTACCTATAAACTAATTATTTCAATAGCAAATATGTTTAAATGCATTGGTTTATAATAATACTTAATAAAGAGTAGGTACCACCATCGAAATGTATTAACTCCAGGATTCTGGAATCAATATTTCTTTAGTTGGTAAAGTGTAAAAGAAGAGAAATTAAGCATTTCCTTAATTTCCTCTATTTTTCCATGGAGACATAAGGAGTTTTTTTTTTTTTTTCCCTTTATAGAAATATTCTAGGAAGATAACCTGAAATAACTTCAGAACATTAGAAATGGACCTATCTTATGATTCAGGAACTTCTCACACCTGAATTTACCACCTCCAATCCTGTCTTGCTAGAATTACTGAAAGGTATCCTATGTAAAGTGAAGCAAGGGCACTACCTTGAGGTAACCACTGGCATTTCCCCAGACAGTACCTTGGGTCCACCTGCATGTTAGCTGTCAGACTCAGGCAAAAACTAGAAAAGTTATGGACCCCTTGGAATAGACCTAAAATAGACCTACTAGCTTTTTTCCAAAATGAAGACCCCAAATCTTCATCTGTAATATTCTTGCCTTTAAGTTCATGATTAGTCAACAACTTCTTCTGCTTTGTTGGGCTAGCTTTGCGTGGGAGAGAGACGACCAGGGACTCATGGCTGAGTGGGACGCAGTTCAGTCTTTATTGATGAGGAATGCAGTGTGATCTAGCTATATCTAATCACAATCTTGTCATATATATATATATATATATATATATCCTGAGGTGGAAGTGTCAGGAAGAGGAAGTACGTAGGATAGGGGTTAGGGAAAAGGAAAACGCGTGCAATTCAGTGGGGATTAAACCAGTGCAGGCAAAACAATGATTATGTAAATAGACCATAGCGGCAAGCAATGTAACAGAAGGGGTCTTTGAAGCAGAATTTAGAAGCAGACCAACATTTCCCCCTTTCTTTTTAACTAATGTCCATAGTATCAGGAGTATGGGGTGAACAGAAACCTATATTATACAGGCATTTTCAAAAGAACTGGCACAAAACATGGAGGAACAGGTAAGAGAGCAGCAAGAACCCGTGTGATGCCAAGGGGAGGCCTGAGGGGGCGTTTACTGCCTCAAAGGGCAGGGCCTATCAGGCGAAAGGGTATTTCTTGACTTTGGGGGCATCTATTGCCTCAAAGAGCGTTTCCTGCCTCTGTGGGCATGACCCAGTAAGGAGGGGTTCCTGTCTCTGGGGCCATGGCCTGCAGGCGAGGAGGCGTGTCCTATAGAGTCCCAAGGCTCTGGCTGCAAAGTCCATGGATGGCTGCGGTCAGTCTTTGAGAAACCCAGCAGCATTAAGGGAAGCTGCTGTAAAGTTGTGCAAAGTGTCCAAGAGGTGTACCAGTAAGTCTGATAGAAATATCAGTCCAAAGCAGATGACCACGGATGAAATGCCAGGGGATGAAATGCTGCACGTCTGACTCAATGGGGAAGGTCAGCCACCGGAATTCCACTTTTCTGTAAAGAGTGAGCTTTGGAGTCTGTGAATCTGTTTCTTCAGGTCGTGCCAGGTCACACCATTGGTTTTTTGGGGGGTGCTGTAGTCGTGCCATCTTGTGGGCGATGTCAGAGAACAGGGGTCCAAATGGATTTCCGGGGATTTCATTTGAGCAGATGCTTTTTCGTGTGAAGACTTGACAGCTGTAATTCACTTACTTGTCAAACAAAACTTGTAACAGATTAGAAGTTCACTATAATTGATAACTCCATTATAATTGGAAGTCCTTTCCAGTATGATTTTAAGGTTGTTTAAACAGTTTAAACTTGATAAAAAGAACCATGGTTAGAAGCCTCAAGCATGAGAATCATTAACATAACCATTGCTTTTTCTACCCCGCCCATACTTATACTGTTTTCAGGATTAAAAGTTTCCAAGACGTAAAAAATCAAAAGAGAAAAAAACAATTTTTTTGATTGTTTCTGGATGTCTCTAGAAATCATGGTTGCAACTGCATTTTTTTTTTTGTGAAGTCAATGTCATACAAAAATTCAGCCATTCAAATCACTCTTTTATGAAATACAACTGAAAGCAGACAGCAAACTTAAGATATTCAGAGAGAACAATGAGCAGGGAATTGAGAGAAAAGCGGTAGGCAGTTTTGCTTCTTTCACCTTGAACCAGATTATCCAGATCTCACCATATAGCATCATGAGTCCCCAGAGGGTGTCCTAGTCCAAAAGCTCCTTGAAATTCCATTTAGGGTGCTTCTGATGGTTCCTGCAGGCACCCATTTTTAAAAATGTATTCCCATCGAAGAAAGAATAAAATCAGGAGGGTAGAACTAACCACGTGTCTCCATTCTTGGGGACTGCCAGGGTACTGGAGAATGCTCTTCAAGTTAGAGTAGTCCTTCGTCGTGGGAAACATGGAAGAGAAAAGTCCAGAAAGTCCCAGGGGAAATCTCCGTGCATCTCTCAAGCTCTACGATCATGGTCATAAGGAACCAAAGTATGACCCAGAACAAAATGTAGTCCTTCTCCTTGGGAAACATGGGAGAGGGAGTCCAGAAAGTCCCAGGGGAAATCTCCATGCATCTCCCAAGCTCTACAATCACGGTCATAAGGAACCAAAGTTCCTGGTCAGGGAACCAAAGTGTGGCCCAGAGCAAAATGTTCCAGAGACAGAGAAACTGTCTCATGACAAAAGAGTAGAGGCTTTGGGAAACCTCTTCATAAGTTGAAAGGCAGGCCATGATGGATGGGTAGCCAAACAGCTTTACTTATCTGGTCTTCTTAGGTCTGCTGCTTGTGCGTGGAGCTGAGGTTCATGCCCCATGTTGGTACACCATATGCCGGTCCCAGTTCAGGGCACCAGATTTGTTGGGCTAGCTTCACAGGCAGGAGAGAGACAACCAGGGACTCATGGCTGAGTGGGACGCAGTTCAGTTTTTATTGACGAGGAATGCAGTGTGATCTAGCTATATCTAATCACAATCCTGTCCTATATATATATATCTCCTGAGGTGGAAGTGTCAGGAAGAGGAAGTACGTAGGATAGGGGTTGGGGAAAAGGAAAACGCGCGTGAATCAGTGGGGATTAAACCAGTGCAGGCAAAACAATGATTATGTAAATAGACTACAGTGGCAAGCAATGCAACAGAAGGGGTTTTAGAAGCAGAATTTAGAAGCAGACCAACACTGCTTTATATCTTAACTTTTTTTTTCAGTCACCAGGTTTCAGATGCTAACATGATGCCGAGAGACATCCCCACCAGTGTGTCCTGGAGCCCCACTTCCCCAGACACCTGCCCCACTAGGGAAAAAGAGAGACAGGCTGGGAGTATGGAACCACCTGTCAATGTCCATGTTCAGTGGGGAAGCAATTACAGAAGCCAGACCTTCCATCCTCAAGATCATTGCACCCCACAATGATCCTGGGTCTACACTCCCAGAAGGATAAAGAATAGGGAAGCTATCAAGGGAGGGGATGGGATATGGAGCTCTGGGGGTGGGAATTGTACCCCTCTTATCCTATGGTCTTTTCAATATTTCCATTTTATAAATAATAAAATTGTAAAAAAGGAATAGAATTGGGAGCACAAACAATAGGAAGAAGAAGACACAAGTACATAGGAAAAAGGAGAGGAAAGTGGAGAAAGCAAAACGACCACTGTTGGTGAACCAAGCACAAGTATCAAAGAGAGAAAGCCGGGGGTCAGGCAGTGGTGCAGTGGGTTAAGCACACGTGGCACAAAGCGCAAGGATCGGCATAAGGATCCTGGTTCGAGCCCCAGGCTCCCCACCTGCAGGGGAGTCACTTCACAGGCAGTGAAACGGGTCTGCAGGTGTCTATCTTTCTCTCCACCTTTCTGTCTTCCCCTCCTCTCTCCATTTCTTTCTGTCCTATCCAACAATGAACAACATCAACAATGGTAATAATAATAACCACAATGAGGCTACAACAACAAGGGCAACAAAAGGGGGAAAAATGGCCTCCAGGAGCGGTGGATTCATGGTGCAGGCACTGAGCCCAGCAATAACCCTGGAGGCAAAAAAAAAAAAAGAAAGAAAGCTGAATGACCAGTGTTGGTGAACCAAGGACAATTATGAAAGAGAGAAAGCAAAAGGACCAGTGTTGGTGAACCAAGGACAGCTATCAGAGAGAGAAAGCCACATGACCAGGGTTGGTGAACCAAGGACAACTATCAAAAACTTAGATATTTTACTAGAAACTCTAAAATCTCAATCTTTGTACCTCATCTTGGTTCAACCTGAAGGAAAAAAATTGTTGTATAGGAAAAGTTGGGAATAGAGGAATGGATACTGGGTGACCTCACATGTAGACAGAACTTGGTAGACACAGTTAGAAAGGGAGTTAGGGTGTTGGACTGGGGGTGGGATTTTGCCTAGAAGCAAGGGACTGTGGTAAAGGAATGGGAGAGGAGTGGGGCCCTAGACTGGGGGGTGAGAATGTTTTGCAGACATCCACGATGTGGAGGTGAAGAATGGTGCCTATGTGTAGACATCCTATGGTATAAACCATTAACCCCCAATAAAATGTTTTAAAGGGGGTGTGTGTACATATATAACCTAGTACTATTCAATCATTAAAAGTGATGAAATCATCTTTTTTTTCTTTTTTCTTTATTGGGGGATTAATGTTTTACACTTTACAATAAATACAATAGTTTGTACATGCAAAACATTTCTCAGTTTTTCACATAACAATACAACCCCCACTAGGTCCTCCTCTGCCATCCCATTAACTCGAGTCTTAACTTTTGTAAATCATTAGTTCCCTAATAAAATAAATTAAAATATGTACAGAGATAGTCTGGAAACTAAGTGATGAGATGATGGGACTGAAAATTATCTTTTTTCTGCCTCTTCATCCTTTATTTTTAATTTTTTTTTATTGGGGAATTAATGTTTTACATTCAACAGTAAATACAATAGTTTGTACATGCATAACATTCCCCAGTTTCCCATATAACAATACGACCCCCACTAAGTCCTCTGAATCCTTCTTGGACCTGTATTCTCCCCACCCATCCACCCCAGAGTCTTTTACTTTGGTGCGATATGCCAATTCCATTTCAGGTTCTACTTGTGTTTTCTTTTCTGATCTTGTTTTTCAACTTCAGCCTGAGAGTGAAATCATCCCATATTCATCCTTCTGTTTCTGGGTTATTTCACTCAACATGATTTTTTAAAAGTCCATCCAAGATCGGCTGAAAACAGTGATGTCATCATTTTTAATAACTGAGTAGTATTCCATTGTGTATATATACCACAACTTGCTCAGCCACTCATCTGTTGTTGGACACCTGGATTACTTCCAGGTTTTGGCTGTTACAAATTGTGCTGCTAAGAACATATTTGTACACAGATCTTTTTGGATGGATATGTTGTGTTCCATAAGATATATCCCCAGGAGAGGAATTGCAGGATCACAGGGTAGGTCCATTTCTAGCCTTCAGAGAGTTCTCCAGACTGTTCTCCACAGAGGTTGGACCAATTGACATTCCCACCAGCAGTGTAGGAGGGTTTATGTGACCCCACACCCTCTCCAGCATTTGCTGCTGTTACCTTTTCTGATGTATGGCATTCTCACAGGAGTGAAGTGGTATCTCGTCTTTATTTGCATTTCTCTGACAATCAAAGACTTGGAGCATTTTTTCATGTGTTTCTCGGCCTTTTGGATCTCTTCTGTGGTGAATATTCTGTTCATTCCCCCCCCCCCATTTTTGGATGGGGTTGTTTTCTTGTTGTTGAGTTTGGCAAGCTCTTTATATATGTTGGTTATTAACCTCTTGTCTGATGTATGGCATGTAAAGATCTTCTCCCATTCTGTGAGGGGTCTCTTGGTTTGGATAGTGGTTTCTTTTGCTGTGAAGAAGCTTTTTAATTTGATGTAGTCCCATAGGTTTATAGTCTTCTTTGTAATTGGATTTGTTTCATTGAAGATGTCTTTAAAATTTATTCGGAAAAGAGTTCTGCCAATATTTTCTTCTAAGTATCTGATAGTTTGTGGTTTAACATCCAAGTCCTTGATCCACTTGGAATTTACTTTTGTATTTGGTGAAATACAGTGGTTCAGTTTCATTCTTCTGCATGTTTCAACCCATTGTTTCCAACACCATTTGTTGAAGAGACTCTGGTTTCCCCATTTAATAGTCTGAGCCCCTTTGTCAAAGATTAGATGTCCAAAGATGTGGGGGCTCACCTCTTCATCCTTTAGAAATCCAGGGAAAGAACATCAGTGATGACTTATAAAACTATGAGAGTGTGCCTGATAGAATATTACAACATCATCTGTGAGAAAGTCTTGCAAAAAAATCAAATATAAATTTGATCAAGCCTTACATCCAGTAACTATCAGGAAAAGTAGAGATCATGATAGGCTACTAATTATACCACAGGAAAACATTTAGCAAAATCCAGATTGAGGGAACCTCTACAAAGATATCTTGAGACCAACTGACTCAGTTTTTTCACAATTAAATATCAAGAAAATAAAATCAATTAAAATGTCATAAAAAAACACTACCATAGCTACAGACCCTTTGAAATATAACTAAAATATGCCTACTAGCTATCTACAGAATGGAGGACCCCCCCAACACTTCATCTGTACTATTCCAGCCTTTAGGTACATGATTGTTCAACAATTTGTTTGGCTTTGTATCTTAACTTTCTTTTCAGCCACCAGGTTCCAGATACTAGTAGAATGCGACCAGACTTCCCTGGACAAACTACCCCACCAATGTGCCTTGGAGCTCTGCTTCCCCAGAGCCCTTCTCCACTAGGGAAAGAGAGAGAGGCTGGGAGTATGGATCGACCTGTCAATGCCCATGTTCAGTGGGGAAGCAATTACGGAAGCCAGACCTTCCACCTTCTACATCCCACAAAGATATTGGGTTCATACTCCCAGAGGGATAAAGAATAGGAAAGCTATCAGGAGAGGGGATGGGATACGGAGGTCTGGTAGTGGGAATTTTGCGAAGCTGAATCCCTCTTATCCTATGGTTTTGCCAATGTTTCCTTTTTATAAATAAAAAATTTAAAAAAACACAACAAATAATGTCAAAGGAAAAAAAGTCATTAAAAACATCAGCCAATGAACCAAGATCAATGAATGTACTAAGTGTAATGCACTAAGATCATTAACTAAAAGAGAATGAGTGAACTACCATTTTGTTTCCTATTGCAAATGGTGTTAATCAAAAAGCAGACTTCCTTCTACCACCTCAGTACTCGATTTCCAATGTTCCATGTATTCAGTCTGTACTTCAGACGTTGCATGAGTCCCACAGACATCTGTTTGCCACTTTAAGATCTCCTCATAACAATTCTAATGCATTACTGCCAATTATGATGACCACAGTAAGACAGCTAATTTGAGAGTCTTCCTTATGTGCATGGAACGGTGTATGATTTTTCTCTCCCACCAGTGCTAATGTAGGTACTGCATCCTCCCCATTTTATGGAGGAGGCAAGAGAAGATTAGAGAATTTGAAAGGGGCTGAGTGGTGGTGCACCTGATTGAGTGCACATGTTACAGTGCATGAAAACCCAGGTTCGAACCCACCTGCAGGGGGGAAGCTTGGAAAGTGGTAAAGCAGTGCTGCAGGTGTCTATCTCTTATCTTCTCAATCACTCCCTTCTCTCTTAACTTCTGGCTGTCTCTATCCAATAAATAAATAAAATTGAGAGGGCAGGAGGGAGGGAGGGAGGGAGAGAGGGAGGGAAAAAGAGAGAGAGAGAGAGGGGAGGGAGAGGGAGAGGGAGAGGGAGAAAGAAGGGAAGGGAAGGGAAGGGAAGGGAAGAGAAAGAAGAGAAGAGAAGAGAAGAGAAGAGAAGAGAAGAGAAGAGAAGAGAAGAGAAGAGAAGAGAAGAGAAGAAGAGGAGAGATTGACTGAGAACATGAGAATTTGAGTAACGGGGCCAGGCAGTGGTGCACCTGGTTAAGCACACACATTTCAGTGCAAGGACCAGTGTTCAAACCCTTGGTCCCCACCTGCCGGGGGAAAGCTTTGTGAGTGTTGAAGCAGGGCTGCAGGTGTCTCTTTGTTTCTTTCCCCCTCTCTCTATCTTCCCTCCCCTCTCAATTTCTCTCTGTATCTATCCAATAATAAATAAATGAAAACATTTTAAAGAGAGAGAGAATTTGAGCAAAGCACCAGCTGAAGGTTTAGGACTGAGGACACGAATCTCTCTGTCCAAATTTTCTATCTTCCTCAAGCATCCCCTTTGTCATACATGTGAAAGAAGAGATCACATTTCCTGCTACATGTGTTCAGGTACCTAGAATAAATAGCAAGGGTGGGAAATACAGTGAAATCTGAGCCCCTTTTCCAGCCGAGGACTCCATGTCTGTGTATGGAGACTGGAGTTCGGCTTAATTTCAGGCTTGCTTCAGGGACCAATGGTGGTACAGAGGAATGTTTCAGTCTAATAATATTAACCTGAATTAAAATAAGTGCTATCCAGGGACATCGTGTACTTTCGTATCACAGAGTGAGAAGGGGGAAAATTAAACTAGAGCAGAGAGGCAGAAAGGTGAAGAGGAAAATAGGTTATGGAAATGAGAAGTCGGCTGGGGAATGAGCTTAATGAATAATTAGTCAGAGGGGCTGGGGGCTATGTGTGAGCCTAGGCTCACTCTGCAGATTGAGTGGAACTTGTAAAGACACCACGGGCTGCCCAGTTTCATTTTGTTTTGTTTTCATGTCCCTGGTGACAACAATTCAAATACTGTTGCTATGTCATAGAAGCATGACAGGCTACAAGGTGATGTCATCCCAGGGAAAGCATGGCTACTACATTTTGACATGGAGCCAGGCTCTTCTGGAGTCATTTGGAAGATGCTGGCAAACTTTCAGCTGGTGCTTTCCGAACATTACTCAAACTCTCTCTTTTTAAAATGCTTTCATTCACTTATTAATAGACAGAGAAAGAGAGAAACAGAGAGGGGGAAAGAGACACAGAGATACCTACAGCCCTGCTTTACCACTCATGAAGCTTTGCCCTTGTAGGTGGGGACCAGGGGTTTGATGTGTTTGCTTAACCAGGTGCACTACTGCCTGGCCCCGTTACTCAAATTCTCTCTTACTTTAAAAAAAAATATTTATTTATTGGATCGATACAGCTATCCTCAATTCAGTACACAGTAGCATTTGGTAATGTGCTAATATCCTACTTCTTCTTCTAGCGTTTGCCCTTCTTCCGTAGCCAGTCAACAGCGTCAGGTTGAAAGCTGTCAGGAGCTGCTTGTTGCTGGCTTTGAAAGTGACTGGGATCCATGTGGATTCAGTCGGCTAGGAAGGATCGTCAGTTTCCCCAATGAATGGGTACTCACGGGATGCACCACGGGAAGGTCGATCCAATGCATCCCAATATCCTACTGGGGATCATGGAAGCATTATTACAAAGCAAGAATGAAGTAAGACTTGTTGATCCACAAAGGCCACACTTGTATATTAAAAGCTAGTCGTCTCAGAAGGCTGATTGGCAAATGGATTTTCATATTGTACCTCATAATACCCAGATGTAGCTTGCACACTGTTTTTAGTGTTTTGTTTTTAGTAAGATTGAATCTTACACTCAAAGTGTGAGTAGATAATAATATCATGGTGGCAGTAATTAAATCAGAAAAATGTTTTAATTCAGGTAGACTTTCAGGTGTGAATTAAAATACTCAAGAGCATATTGGGACAATTGACTCAAATCTTGAATACTCATAATGTCAATATTCCTTTGTCAGAAGACTCACATACATGAAAGCCTGTGGATGACAGAATGTCTTCTATCAGACTTGCCAGTAATTTCTCATATCTTTGGATATTACTCTGGCTGATTTAAGGTTAATATTCTTTTTTTTTTTTTTTTACCAGAGCTCAGCTCTGGCTTATGGCGGTATAGGGGATTGAACCTGGGACTTGAGAGCTTCAGGCATGAAAGTCTCTGCATAACCATTATGCTATACCCCCACCCACTCTGGCTGCTTTAAAATGTACAGCAAAGAGATCAGAGAGTGGTAGCTACTTTGCCTTTATCAACTTCTTCCCCAACAATTCTGCATGTATCACATGTTCATTATACAAAGAGACTTGACTGATTCTTGAGTGTTTTCCTTAAAGAAACTGGCAGCATTCTGAGACACTAGGATTAATTGTGGACTAGATATTGGTTTGCCTATGAAAGTGTGAATCCCAAGGAGTAACAGTGTGTAGTGAATATGTCCGGGGCTCAGTAAACGTGGTTTGCATCTGGGTCAATTATTTGTCCCAGTCTTGGTCTCAGAACACATGTGCAAGGCAAGCAGACATTATTTTCTTTTTGACTTTAAATTAAGCTTGGACTAGTTTGACTCTGGTTCTGTAGAATATCAGGACCCCACTCTTTATTCTTTTTTAATTTTTTTTTTTATTTATAGAAAGGAAACATTGACTAAACCATAGGATAAAAGGGATACAACTCCACACAATTCCCACCACCAGATCTCCATATCCCATCCCCTCCCCTGATAACTTTCCTATTATTCTTTAACCCTCTGGGAGTATGGACCCAAGGCCATTGTGGAATGAAGAAGGTGGAAGGTCCAGCTTCTGTAATTGCTTCCCCACTGAACGTGGGCATTGACTGGTCAATCCATACTCCCAGCCTGTCTCTCTCTTTCCCTAGTGGGGAAGGGCTCTGAGGAAGAGGAGCTCCAGGACATACTGGGACCCCACTCATTAGTTCTGCAGCCTACAGAGTATAGCATTTCCTCTTTAAAATTCTAAACAGTCATTTCATTTGCTATTGTAGTATGTTAAATTATGTTGAAAACAACATTATGTTTAAAAAACAACAACACAAAACATCTCTCTACCTTGTACATGACAATTTAAAACACAATGACACAAAATGAAACAAAAAGTAATACTCTGTAAGTATAAATTAGAAAGGGATTTCTCAGTTTCTTAAATGGATCTCTGTTTATTTGTGAATCTGAGCCTGGATTTTATTCAGTCATTACTTTTGTTGTTCTCAACTTTACTTAGCTGCTTAATATACAAAAAATTCTGACTTTCATTAACTGTTGTTTTGATTACTATATTTCCTTCCTTACTGAATTATATATAACATAAATCTTTAATGATCTGGGGCCAGGCGGTGGCACACCTGGTTGAGTGCACATGTTACAGTGTGTAAGGACCCCAGTTCAAGCCCCTGGTCCCCACCTGCAGGGGGAAAACTTTGCAAGTAGTGAAGCAGGGCTGCAGCTCCGTCTCTCTCTCTCTCTCTCTGTGCCCCCCCTTCCCTCTCGATTTCTGAGCATCTCTATCCAATATGTATAGTAAAAAATAAAAAGAAAGTCTTTAAGAATCCATATATTTTAATCTGTGCTATCCAATATGTTAGACATATTGGCTTTACATGTGAATACTAAATCTTTAATATGTAACTAGTACAAGCTTATAGGCAATGTCTGTGTCAAATGCATAATTTCAGACATAGCACAACAGAAAGAGCATAGCGACTAAGATATTGGTTTATATTTAAATGACAATATTTTTTAATTTTTAAATTATCTTTATTTATTGGACAGAGACAGCTAGAAATTGAGAGGGAAGGGGGTGATAGAGAGGGAGAGAGACAGACACCTGCAGCCCTGCTTCACCAATTATGAAGCTGTCCTCTACAGCTGGAGACTGGGGGCTCAAACTTGGGTCCTTGTGTACTGTAACATGTGTGCTCACCCAGGTACCACCACCCAGCCCCAAAATGATACTATTTGTGATATATGAATGAAGGCATGATTATATTAATTTCATTTTTTCTTTTAAAACATTACTATTGGAACATTGTAATAAAATATATGGCATGAATTATATTTCCTTTGGAACAGACATTTATAAACAATATACTGATCTATCAGACCTGGAGTAGAAAGTACAGCAAATATATCATTCATTCAGTAGACTCTCTCAATAGAGACTTGCTTAGTCACAGAATTAAACCCAATTTCTCATGAAAAAGTGAACACACTGTTCACATTTTGGAAGTGATTTTTGGCACTTGCTTTAGATAGAGAACTTATGATTGAGATTCTCAATGAAATTTTCTAAGAGACACAGCAAGGCAGGAGCTCTTAATATCTTTCAACAACCTTGAATTAAAACAATCGAGGTGTTTTATAATGTGTACTCACCCAAACACTTGAGTTATGCCTGAGCTCTAACCACTTCTAATGCAATACATTTTTCCCCCTTTATCAAAGAGAGATACTTGAAGAAACTATCAGGAAGTCGGTTTCTGAAATCAACAATTATAAAAGTTACATTTCTCCATTTCCCACCCCATGACACTCCAACTGGGAGACATGAAAACTATCCCTATTATAAAGTTGACTTTATTACAATTGCGTTATGCTCATGAAAATGTGCCCGTAAGGAAATGAAAAGTTATGTATTTGAAAACCTTTTTTGCAAAATGAAAATACTCATGTCTCCGACAGTACGAAAAACTGATTTATAAAAGGGCTGGGTAGTGGCACACCTGGTTGAGTGCACACATTACAGTGTACACACGCACTGGGGTTCAAGGCCCCGGTCCTCACCTGCTGGGGTAAAGTTCTGCAGTGTGGCAGGCTTCTCTCCCTCTCTGTCATTCCTTTCCCTTTCATTTTCTGGCTGTCTTTATCCAATAATAATAAAAAAAGATAATTGAAAAATTTTTTTAAAGGAATGGTATTGAGATTCTGGTGGAAAGGATTTTTTTTTTTTTTTACCTTTGTTAAGGAGAGCTGGAAATTAGCCTTTTATGCAAAAAGAAAAATCTGAATTCCTTAAACTATCGTTTACAAAACTCATCTCTCCCTAAGTGGGAATTAAGTGAATATGGCGAATCACTTAATTCCAGGTAGATAAAGTATGTGAATAGTAAAGACAATACAATAAGACATTAAAAGATGTATAAGCTACTAGATGTCTTAAATAGCTATTGAATCAGACATTAAAATCATCCCTGTTATAGATAAAGTTGACTTTATTACAATTAGGTGTTATGCTCACGGAAATGTGACAGTCAGGAAATGAAAAATCACGTATTTGAAAATGTATTTGCAAAAGGAAAATACACCGAAACTATGAAGGATTTCCACTCTCAGTCTCAAAACAATCCAAAATGAAAATGGCTGGGTAAGATATGGAAAGAAGATACTTTACAGAAGAGAAATTAGTTACTTAAGAACTAACATTCAGTCAACATGCTCTGCCACTTGAGGAAGACTGGTCCTGAAATGAGAGCAGCCCGGACTACTGCAAGCTCTAACCATGGAATGTGAACTCAGACCTACAGGGATGCAGAGGTTACACAGGCTCCTGGGCTGAATATGGGCCGCAGATCAGATTGATGGATTTTACAGTTAATGGTATGTATATACTTTTCCTATATTTATGAGCTACTTTCTGCCCTAATCCAGTTTTCTAGTTCTATTCCCAACTCTGACACCGTCTCCCCAGACAACACCTTTATCCCATGTGCATATCAGCTGTCAGGCTCAGTCATGGGCCCCTTAGAATATACCTAAAATAGACTTCCTAGCTCCTTCCAACATGAAGACCCCAAACCTCACCTGCTCTATTCTTACCGTTAGGTTCCTTATTATTAAATGATTTGCCCTGCTTTATAAGTCTTAATGCTTTTCAGTCACCAAGTTGCAGATGCTGCCATGATGCCAGCCTGACTTCCCTGGGCAGATGACCTCACCGGTGTGTCCTGGAATCTCACATCTGCAGAGCCCTGCCCCACTAGGGAAAGATAGAATGAGATTGAGGGTATAGATTGACCTGCCAACGCCATGTCCAGTGGAGAAGCATTTACAGAAGCCAGACTTCCCATGTTCTGCACCCTATAAAGATCTTTGGTCCATACTCCCAGAGATATAAGGAATAAGGAAGCTTCCAATGGAGGGGATATGGAACTCTGGTGGTGGGAATTGGATGGGGGTAGTACCGCTCTTACCCCATAATCTTGTTTATCATTATTAAACCACTAATAAAAAATTGAAAAAAAGAAAGAACTGATTTTCAGACTCATGAGCAATTAGAGAAAAGCACGTTCCATCCTATGTGAAATATACTTTGATATCTATCAATGAGGAAGGGAGTTTGGCTAGCTGAAAAAGTGGCAAAGCTGTGGAAAGACTAGAGCACTTATATACTAATAGTAGGGACTGTAATGATCATGGAAACTTTGAAAAGGGGGCTCGGAGTGATGCTGTACCCAGCAGAGCACATGCTTTATTGTTCTCAAGCACCTGGGCTTCGTCCCCACTCACAGGGAGAATCTCCGTAAGTGGTGAGATAGTACTTTCTCTTCCCTCCTTTCTCTCTCTCTTCGTTTCTTCTCAAATTCTCTCTGTTCTGTCAAAATGGCCACTGGGAGTGGTGGATTTGTCATGCAGGTATTGAGCTCTAGCCTGCATGGGTGGGGAATCTAAATGAAAGAAAGAAAAAGAAAAAAAAAAGCCCATGAAAATTTCCTGTTAGGATAAAGTGCAGGACTGTGGAAACTGCTCCGCTGGATGTTGGATAGTGTCCTGCTTTGCTATAGTGAAGGAAGCTTTGGTGCTGGGATCTCTCTGTCTCTGTCTCTCTCTCTGAAACACGCATACCTTATGATATAGCAGTTTAACACTTCAGTATAAATTTTACAAAAACTGTCATTATCCATCAGGAGATGTTGCTTATAAATACTAAATAAACAAGTATGCCAAAACTAGAAACTGAAAATCCATTCTAGCTCAAGGAAGAAATGATAATTTTTATATAATGAAATGCTAGATATTTGAAAGACATTTATACATTACTGTAAAACAATGTGGGTAATTGAAGAACATAATATTGAGTGAAAATGTAAACTTAGCTTGTAAATCTCTAAAGAAAAGTGGGACGAGGGCAGTAGTGCAGCAGGTTAAACACACATGGCGCAAAGCGCAAGGACCGGTGTAAGGATCCTGGCTTGAGGCTCCAGCTCCCCACCTGCAGAGAGGTCACTTCACAAGCAGTGAAGCAGGTCTGCAGGTGTCTGTCTTTCTGTCCCCCTCTCTTCCCCTCCTCTCTCCATTTCTCTCTGTCCTAGCCAATAACAACAACAATGGCAATAACAACAACGATAAACAACAAGGGCAACAAAAGGGAGAAAATAGCCTCCAGGAGCAGTGGATTACAGGCACCAAGCCCCAGCAATAACCTTGGAGGCAAAAACAAACAAACAAACAAACAAACAAATAAATAAATAGAAAAGCAATGGAGTAATAAAGCACAATATCACATTATGTGCTCCTCAAACACTAGAGAACCGAGTAAGATGAAGGGTATATGGTTGAAAGTAATGGTGAAAGTCAAGCATTGTACTGTAGTATCTTTCCAGTCTCCCTCTCTCTCTCTCTTTCTTTGTTTTGTTTTGTTTTTCAGAGTGAGGGAGGTTGAGAGGGAGAAAGAGAGAGAGAGAGAGAGAAGGAGAGGAGAGAAGGAAAGAAGGAGAGAGAGAGAGAGAAGGAGAGAGAGAGAGAAGGAGAGAGAGAGAGAAACAATAGAATTGGAACTTCCAGTCAGAAGGAGAACATATAAGGACTACCCTCTACTTAATTTCCATTGTCTCTGGGATAACAAATATATATAAAAATAATGTGGGGCCAGGTAGTGGTTGCGCACACACACTACAGTGTGCAAGGACCTGGGTTCAAGCCCCTGGTTGCCAACTGCAGAGGGAAAGCTTCAGGAGTGGTAAAGCAGGGCTGCAGGCATCCTTCCCTCTCTATATTCCTTTCCCTTCTCAATTTCTCTCTGTATCTATCCAGTAATAAGTAATACAATAAATAAAATATTTACATAATGTGCACATGTATATATGTGTTTATGTATGTACACATTATAGATATATGAACATACACACATATGCACACACACACACACACACATTATACTTCTTGGTAAAAGATGTCATACTTTACTGATGGTAGAGTGTGGCCCAAGAGAATTCTGAGAATGCATCCTCTAGTTTCCCACAGTTCAGTGAGCTCCCTGTCCTCAATAGCTCTTGTCACTATATTTTACAGTGCATTCCTTATTTATATTCCTTTCTAGATCATCCACAAGAACTCTTGTCACTTTGTCCATAATATTTAAATTATGGCCCAAAGAAAGTGTGAAAAAATGTCTAATGTATGTTAAAAAAGTAAAAGAAGCTAACATGATCAGGGAAACAATGAATTAGAGAATTGAATCTCAAAAAAAAAAAAAAGACAAAGAAAAAGAAAGAAAGACAGAAAAAGGTCTAAGAATGTGAAAGAAATTAGCGTAGAAGAAAACTGGAGGGAATATACATTTTGATTCTAACAATGTCCTCTCCAGTTTCCACAGAGGTCTGGATAATTAAACCACCCAAGAGTGGTAACTATGCTCTCAGAAACTGTTTCAAAATGTTGTCGGTACTGGCTCTGGGAATCAAGATAGACTTATCCAAAATATCATCAATATTAAACTGAAGTTTGATTCTGAGGATCTGATTCTACAGAGGTGTTCCAAAGAAAAGGTGATCACTTTTCTGTACAACAAGGGAGATTTAATTGTGCGAAAGCACACTGTTTGACTGATGATTTCTTTTTAACTGAATTAAAGTCAGAACTACTGCATTAAATAGTTCCTATTGTTCCTGGTGATACAACCATAACAGATGAAAATTAAACAGAATAAAATTTTATATTACACTCTAGGCTTTCAAAGAGTGATATCACTCTAGGGATTTGGGGGCAGGTACTACAATGAGAGCCCTGGCTTTGAATGGACTTTGGGCTTTCCTTTTAAGTTGAAGCCTGTATTAGAGGACAAAGAACTTTATCTCATGTGACGGGAAAAGCTAAGAATAACTACTCTTTATGACTCATGCAAACACATTCCCAAAAGGCTTTTTTTCCCCTCCCCTCTATTTAGCATCTGCAAGAGTTCTTCCTGTCCTTTCCCACCACCTCAGCCCAGGTAGAACTGTCAGGCAAGGGATAATGGGCAGTGGTTATTTTTACTCCTTTGAATTTCAATAAAGGAACAAAAAAAAAAATTCACAGGAACAAATAATTTTTCAATTGCCTGCCTTCAGAGACAAACTGTGGCCAAGAGTGACCTTTAGGGACAGGAACTATAGAAAAATTCTTTGTTCAGCTTGTAGCTGGTGTTAAATTTTAGCTCCCTGGTCGAGTTCTCATTTCAACATCTTCTGTGAGGAGAATTCCTTGATGCTTGGAGAAAATAATTTGCCCTGGGTGGTGATCACTCTTACTTGGCCAACTCAACAGAGCCATTTTTTCTACTTCTTCACAAGTGGATCTAATATTATCTTAACAAATAGAACTTGAAGCTCATGTTTTGACTCACTTCAGCTACAGAAGTGAGTTCTATTTCTATCTACCAAAATCGTAGATGTATCCGATTATAGACTGACCAAAGAGAGAATTCAATGTTCATTTTTGACTTGCAGATTGAGTGGAGGTAGGTGGTCACTATTTCTTGTTTCCTTTTATTAAATTTATTTATTACTTGGATAGAGACAGAAAGAAATTGAGAAGGACTGGGGAGATAGTGAGGGAGAGAGACAGAGAGATACTGAAGCCCTGCTTCACCACTTGTGAAGCTTCCCCTCTGCAGGTGGAGACCAGGGGCTTGAACCCAGGTCCTCAGACACTGTAATGTGTGCGTTCTACCAGGTGTGCCAATGCCTAGCCCCTGGCTATAATTTCTTTTTTTTGCCTCCAGGGTTATTGCTGGGGCTCAGTGCCTGCACCATGAATCCACTGCTCCTGGAGGCCATTCCCCCCCCCCTTCTGTTGCCCTTGTTGTTGTAGCCTTGTCGTGGCTATTATTGTTGTTGTTGATGTCGTTCATTGTTGGATAGGACAGAGAGAAATGGAGAGAGGAGGGGAAAACAGAGAGGGGGAGAGAAAGACAGACACCTGCAGACCTGCTTCACCACCTGTGAAGCAACTCCCCTGCAGGTGGGGAGCTGGGGGCTCGAACCAGCATCCTTACGCCAGTCCTTGCGCTTTGCTCCACGTGCGCTTAACCTGCTGTGCTACCACCTGACCCCCGGTTATAATTTCTTATGGAGCTTTTAGGCCAAAGAATTAATTCTCCTATTCCTCAATGGCCAGAAAGGAGGTGGGAAGGTTACGTGGTGGGATTACAGTTTGATGAGAGAATTGTGGAGCAGTAGGAAGGCGAAGTCTGCTAACACAAGTCACTTTCTTTCTCAAGCTTGCCCTTCTCCACAGTATGCTAACTGAACACAGCACCCTGTGGCTATGCAGTTCAGAATGGTTTGTCCACCTTTTCAACTACCTTTCCCCGGCCCCTTGTGAAATTCCGGGAAGGAGAGAAAGAAGAATGATAGTAGGTGTGTGTATGAATTATAAATTCAGAACAGTACGTTAGCAAGGCCACTCTGAAGTATATGTCCACAGGACATGAAAACACTGGTTGAAAGAACACAAGCACTCCTATGGTCTTGGCTGCGTCATTCACAATAGTAAGGTATAAAAGCAACGTAGATGCACATTGATAGATGGCAAGGTTAAAAAAGCTATGGGATATATATTCAATGGAATAGTATTCTGCAATTGAAAGGATCACACTGGGGGCCCAGTGGTAGTGCATAGGGTCAAGCACACCTAGCACAAAGCACAAGGACCGTCATAAGGATCCCAGTACAAGCCCCTGGTTCCCAAACCTGTGTGTGTGGGAGGTCACTTCATAAGAAGTAAAGCAGGTCTGAAAGTGTCCATCTTTCTCTCCTCCTCTGTCTTTCCTTCCTCTCTCGATTTCTCTCTGTCCTATTCAACAACAACAACAACAAAAAACAAGGGCAACAAAATGGAAAAAATGGCCTCCAGGAGCAGTGGATTTGCAGTGCAGGCACCAAGCCCCAGCAATAACCCTGGAGGCAAAAAAAAAAAAAAGGATCATATTATACACTTCAGGGTCAAATGGATGGAACTGGAAGTGATTCTGTTTATTGAAATAAGAGGTGAAAAGCAACTAACTATTCAATAATTTCAATTATATAGGAAATATCGATAAATGAGGAAACATAAAATAAAGGGAACCAAACTGTTTCTCAGGTTTTGTGAGAATTATAGTTCTGGGGATGGAGGGACACAGGACCTTGGAGGTGAGTGCAGTAATAAAATAAGCTATGATCTTTTAATCTTGTAAGCCATCATTAATTCACTAAGCAGTAATACACAATATTTAAAAAATGAATCAGTTTCTTGCCTTTTTCAATAATCTTAGAAAAACTAGGGGGCCAGGTGGTGCTGCACTTGGTTAAGCACACACATTACAGTGCACAATGACACAAGTTCAAGCCCCTGGTCTCCACCTGCAAGGGGCAAGCTTTGCGAATGGTGAAGCAGGTCTGCAGGCTCTCTGTCTCTCTCCCTATCTCCCCCTCTCCTCTCAACTTCTCTCTGTCTCTATCCATATGTGTGTGTGTGTGTGTGTGTGTGTGTATGCAGGTCAATCTTTGTAATTCTTCTCCATGAAATGACAACTGATCAAAGTTATAAGAACTCTCTCATAGAGACAGGCTGGGATTATGGATCAACCTGCCAACGCCCATGTTCAGCGGGGAAGCAATTACAGAAGCCAGACCTCCCACCTTCTGCATCCCACAATGACCCTGGGCCCCTGCTCCCAGAGGGATAAAGAATAGGAAAGCTATCAGGGGAGGGGATGGGATACAGAGATCTGGTGGTGGGAACTGTATCCCTCTTATCCTATGGTCTTGTCAGTGTTTCTATTTTATAAGTAAATAAATTAAAAAAAAAAAAAAACTCTCTCATAGTGCCATCAATAACATTCCTTGAATAACCGAAGGTTCTACTACACAGAGAAACAAATATGGATGCTTTCTTTCATTGGATGTCTTTGTTCCCTGGCTGTTTGACTTTAGAGTGAAGCACTTCAGAACCATTCTAACCAGGATATTATAGTTTCTTATACCAATGCCGAGAAAGCAGCATATTTTAGGCAGGGGCCACAACAGCAGCTAAGTAACAACAGCTGCTTAATGACTCCTCAAATTAGAGATGTTCCCCCACCCCTAACATCCCAGCACGATGAAGCTAATGGAGGGCAAAATATGCAAAGAAGAATGAAAAGGGCGACCGCTCCTCCATCAAAGAGGAGGGGCCCTGACTCTTAAAAAGACGCTAAGGACCTACAGCTGCAGATACCAATTTGAAGAGACACAGTCCTTCCCCCCTTTCAAGGGGTGCGCTTATTGTTTGGCTCAGTGGTTTCACGAGTGAAAAGCCCTCTTAGGCCTGGCAAATGTGCCACACGTGGGAAAGGACCTTCCGTGAAAGCAGAAGCCATGATTCTCTAACTGGGTCCAGTTCCCTTTGTTGTGTTTCTGTGCTGTAAAGCTGCAACAGAAGGATCAGAAATGTGCCTGCAGGGCTTTTGATGGCATGCACACAGTTCCTCTTCCTTTCTCTCTATCTCTCTCTCTCTCCCCCCTCTCTTTCTTTCTCTCTTCCTTTTCTTCTGTTGCCATCTGCATGCAAATAACATTTTCCAACTGGATTTGGGTACCTCCAATTCGCATAAACAATTTGCCTCCACTGCTCCAACACTGCTTACTTGTCACCTTCCCTTAGCTGTCCCCTCTGTCCCAACGAAACACTCGCTCTTTGGATGTCTGATCTTTTCACCTGCCCACAGGCCCACCTCCTTCTCACCCTATCATTATGTCCTGCAAAGAAAATTGATTGCTTGGCCAGTTCTGGGATGATTAAGTTGTTTCCAGACAAAGGTTAGTTACACAGGATCGCCCTATGCATGTCTCTCTATTTTTAGAACTGTGAAATGTGAAAATTTGAGTAGATATTATCTTTATTCCCTTCACCCCATGGGTTCCAATTTAAACCTGGGGAAATGTTGCTTTGGAAGAAAACAATCAGTCCTATAAGATAATTGCAAAGCACACACACACACACACACACACACACACACACACACACACACACACACACGTAATTTTAAAAACCAGAAGCACGCAATTCTCTATTGTCATGGGACGTATTACCAGTTGTTCTATTCTTACTGACCTAGTCAATGTAGTTTGTTCAGTGAAGAACACTGCAAAACTAGCTATTTGCTTCTTTTTATATCATCTGGAAGAGAGGGTACTGTAAATGCAAATGATTTTCAGGATCCAGAGAAGTTATGCATGTACAATGAAATTTTTTTTTTCCTGTGATTGTCTTGTGATCACTATCATTTTAGGCTGACCCTGACTTTTATCTGTATGGTCATGAAGTCCATGCTTTGTCTTAAGTGGGAAGCAAGGTAATGACTGAGTGCAAGGTTGCCATAGGCTGTCTGCCCACTGTAGACCATTTATCCCTTCAATAGAGAGTGAAAGATAAAGATCACCCTAGGCAGAGTATTTTCTCTTCTGTGCAACAGAAGGTTAACAGTTATTTACTGAAACTCCACTGGGCTCTGCTGAGACACCAGAATAGCATACAACAATCACAAGGCACATAGATACCTTCAACAACAGCTATGCTGAAACTTGCTAAGCATTTAGACTCAATCACAAGGTCCAACTGCAAGTGACAAAAAGCACAAATTAGGTACAGTCGACAGAGAGTTTTTGATAAAGGAACAAATTATATATTGGCAGGGTTGACACCCCCATCACTGGGTTGAGAAGGTCAAGGGATGCCAGTTCTACTAAATTAGTCTTATTCCCCTCTGTGGATTGATTTCCTTCTCATACTGGCATTATGGCAAGATGATTACAGAAAGCTTACATATCCCATTTTCTTGGGTGGAAAAGAGAAGCATATCTTACATGAGGAATCCATGCAAGGACCCAAGAATTCCTTCAGATGTAAACGCCTTGGCCAAGACCCTCCTGTAAACTGAACAGACACACTAGCTGGATCATGTAGATTGCTGAAGCCAGGTGACGTGATTTAGACAGGAGATTCAGGACTTGACTGGTTAGTTAACTCGAGTCACATGCGCAGAAAGAGACATCAGTGATCTGACTGGTCAGGCCTCAGTCACATGCCCAAGAAGAGAAGTCAGGGCTTTGATTAACCAGACTCAGATAGCTTGTTTTACCTTGAAGGTAGCAGCAGAAATCAAGCTATTGGACTGGGTCTTGGAGGAAGTTATTCTTTAAGGGAAACTCATTAAACTTATCAGAAGAAAGGAAAAAGAATAATGATAATAATAATAATAATAAGTGTGTTATGTTTGGTATTTAAGAGGCAAGTTGAGTATTTATTGGATTTAGTGCTAAGCACTATATAGGCTTTTTTCACTAACTTTCTCTTTGTAACTTTATGAGGTAGTTACAACTGCTATCTACATTTTTAAAAAGTTTCAAAAATGAAATAGCCTGCCTCAGGCCCCACAGTTACAGAAAGTGGAGCCTACATTTTGTCTGTGATGCCTGGCTTTGGCTCCTATAGTCTGAAGCAGGGCAGTGATAACAACAAGTACAACAGCAAGCGTATGTTGGTTAACTTACCATGAAAAAGGACTTTATGTGGATTATGAGCAAAGTGCTAAATCCATGTAGAATATAGCAGTTTACCTTTGTAGAAAGCTTTTACTTCGATAAGGAAGAGGGCAGAGCAGTTAAAACTATCTTCAGAAGACAGAGACCAGACAGAAATTTTCTGTGGGGGTGGTTGGGCATTGGGGAAAAGTTTTTCAGTAGCAGGAGGACATAAATAAGTTTTCAGATTGTGAAGTGGCCCAGAGAATCAGCAGTTGATAAAGCAAATGGAAACAGAGACTTGTTTTTACAGCAATCTCAGGGGAGTGAGAGAGAACTGAGATGCAGAAGTTGCTTGGAGGTTTCAGCCTTGAATAGTAAGGGGGGAAATATGTATCTTCTAAGGTAGAATAAAAGAAAGGATGGATGGAGAATAGAAAAAAGACAGCGTCTTTATAAAAGAAAATGCGACTTTTCACGTTTCTATTGGGTTGTTGAAAAAGCCATGAGACATAATTTCTATTTGCATGGATTACAGAGAACCACATCTCTGATTACGCTGTTATTTCACCATGGTCAAGGTCAAGGGTCTTTTGAAATCACCGAATCAGCAGACATTTGATGAGTTATACTTTTATATTTTAAAGGCTGTTAACAAATTTTATTTTTGAATTCTCAAATTCCCTGTATGACAGGTCAACTTTGATTAAGTCTATGACAGGTGTCTTGTCTTTGTCATTCAGGTTTTTTTTTTTTTACGGTGGACATTCACAAAGGGACTAGCTTCATAATTTATTACAGAATAGTCTATAGTGTTATTTACAGAACTTATGAACGTAAATAAGTGGGAATAGGCTAGTAGTGTTCCTCTTCTTAGCTAGCTAGCTTATTTTATTCTTCAAGTACGACTGAAGGGACTGGGTGAGAGTTCATCTGGTAGAGTGGCATGTTACAATGTGAAAGGACTCTGGTTCAAGCCCCCAGCCCCCACCTGCAGAGGTGAAGCTTCACTCTAGGTGAAGCAGGGCTGCAGGTGTCTCTCCCTCTCCCTCTCCATCTTCCCCTTTGCTCTCAGTTTCTCTATATCTATCCAAAATACAATAAAATAAGTAAATAATCCAACTGAATGTATTTAGAGACCTAACTGCTATGTTAACTTGTGACCCAGGAAGTTAGTGGATAGCCTGCCAGCCAGAGCACGCACAGTACCTGGGTTTGAGTTCCTAGCCACCACGTGGGAGCACCTGCATGGGCGGGGGGGGGCGGATAATGGTGGGGCAGTACTGTGGTTCTCCTTCACTTGCTCTCTCTCTGTCTTGTTCACAATCAACCCATCAGTCAGTCAATGAATCAAGTCTTCTGGGTTAAGAGTAATAACTCTGGTGGGAAACAAAGAGGCTTTGTACAAAAAAAAAAAAGTGTTTCTGGGATGGGTGGTGGCTCACTTGGGAGAGGGCGCATGTTCTCAGGCACAAGGACTCAAGGTCAACCCCCAGGACGCATTTGCAGGGGAAAGTTTCAGGAAATCGGGCTGTTCTACAGACTTTTCTCTTCTCTGTCTCTCCTGCCCGTTTCCTCTCCTTTTCACTTCTAGCCAAAAGGGAATGAAAAAGTATTAGAAAGAAAGAAAGAAAGAGAGAATGAAAGAAAGGAAGAAAGAAAGAGGGGCTGGGCGGTAGCACCCCGGGTTAAGCACACATGACGCAAAGTGCAAGGACCAGTATAAGGATGCCGGTTCAAGCCCACGGCTCTTCAGGCGGTGAAGCAGGTCTGCGGGTGTCTGTCTTTCTCTCCCCCTCTCTGTCTTCTTCTCCTCTCTCTATTTCTCTCTGTCCTATCCAACAACCATGACAGCAATAACAACAATGATAAACAAAAAGGACAACAAAAGAGAAAAGGTGACATTCAGGAGTAGTGGATTCGTAGTACAGGCACTGAGCCCCGGCAATAATCTTGGTGGCAGAAAGAAAGAAAGAGAGAGAGAGAGAGAGAGAGAGAGAGAGAGAGAGAGAGAAGGAAGAAAGAAGGAAAAAAGGAAGAAAGGAAGGAAAGAAGAAAGGAAAGAAAGAGAGAAAGAAAAGAAAAAAGAAAAAGAAAGGAAGAAAGGTGGCCACTGTGACCACTGGAATTATGCAGCCACCAAGCCCCAGAGATAGCCCTGGTGGCAAAATAGATGAATTAATGAATAAATACTTAAGCAATCCACAGGAACCCCAAGTTATTTGGAAGAAGAGTTCTGTATGGGATTGTACAGACTTTGTTGTTGTTATTATCATGGGGAAGGCTTAATAATTTACAGTATAGTTGTTGACACATGGGTAAAATGTCTCATCTTCCTATCTCCCTTCCTCAAAGTCCTCTGCTTAGGTGTTATCTATCTTTCTTTTTTCCTTTCTTTCTTTCTTTTTCTTTTTACAGAATGAAAATAGGATTAGAGGTTTATTTAGAAAAATATATTGAACCTTTATTTCAGGTAAAGTGAAGATCCCTTGAGGGAAGGAAAGGGTTCATCAGACAACTCACTTGTGATTGTTGACCATGACTAGTCAGGATGGCATTTCTGGGCTGGGGTTAATACTGAAATTCAGTCTGGTATTAAATCTCAGGAAAAGGACTCCATTTTGTGTCTTTTTCTTTCTTTCTTTTTTAACACAATGTAGATAAATTGGCAGTTTAATTGACTTAGATCTTTTCAAAATTAATTAGTAAAAAACACACCTGGCAAAGCTTGATCCGCTGGAAGCCTCCTGTAAGACCATCAGAAATCAAGGTCAAACAAGTGATTATGGTGAGTGCACCGTTTAAGTGCCTGCTTAGCAATAAATCATCTAATTATTGCTGTTATGGTCCCTAATTGTGTCCTGTGGAGTCTCCTGGTAAATTCACAGATAACTAGATTCTCTAAATATTGACTGACCCTCATCATCATTCTATTGTCCTGTAGATTTTTAAAGAATTAATACTGTTTTGAGCATTTAATCCATGTCCGGCTCCACGATGAGCCATTCAAATCCTTAATTTCATTTTTCATCACAGGATTCCAAATAATTAGATGTCTGAAGAGGCAAGAAGGGAAAGACAAGAGTTGAAAAATCTCTTTTCTCTTTTACAACACTCTTTCCCTTCCTTCCTTCCTTCCTTCCTTCCTTCCTTCCTTCCTTCCTTCCTTTCTTTCTTTTCGCTTCCAGGGTTATCACTTGGGTTCAGTGCCTGTACTACGAATCTACTGCTCCTGGAGGTCATTTTTCCCATTGTTATTGTTATGATTATTGTTATAGTTGCCACTGTTGTTGTTGGGTAGAGAGAAATTGAGAGAGGAAGGGAAGACAGAGAAGGGGAGAGAAAGACACCTGCAGACCTGCTTCACCACTGTGAAGCGACTCCCTCTCACACACAGGTGCGGAGCTAGGGCTAGAACCAGGATCTTTGTGTGGGTCCTTGCACCTCACACCATGGTGCACTTAACCTGCTACACTACTGCCTGGTCCCCTACTCTTGCCATTTCTTAGTCAGAAAAAATCTACATTTGGAAGTTCCCTGCTGGCATGCTATTAGTCCCTTTTCCTTCCTTCCTTCCTTCCTTCCTTCCTTCCTTCCTTCCTTCCTTCCTTCCATCCATCCTTTCTTTCTTTCTCTCTTTTTAAATTTTTATTAGTGATTTAATAATGATTAACAAAATTGTAAGATAAGAGGGATACAATTCCATAGAGTTCCACCAGCAGAGCTCTGCGTTCCACCCCCTCCACTGGAAACTTCCCTATTCTTTATCTCTCTGGGATTATGGACCAAAATTCTTTGGAGGATGATGGACTTTAAACACATAGTAAAATTAAATAATAAGATCATTCCAGATGACGAAAGTGACTTTTAGAGAAGATATAGTGTTTAGTGTAGAAAGTCATCAGGTGGCCTGCTTCAGATGTATTGGTGGGAGGTGAGAGTTAAGTAACAGGAAGTAGTTAGTTCAGCAAAGAAGAAGCTTGGAGAGTATTTCCAGCAGGGCCAGCAAATATAAGCTGTCATTCATAGATTCATGGGATCAATACCACTATATTAAGACAGAAAGAGAGTACAACTAACAATAAGATTAGTGAGGGACTGGTGTATTGCACCAAAGTAAAAGACTCTGGGGAGGGGGTTGGGGGGTGGGGAGGCTCAGGTCCTGGAACATGATGGTGAGGAGGACCTGGAGGGCATTAGATTGTTATGTAGAAAACTGAGAGACCTTACACATGTACAAACTGCTGCATTTTACTGTGGACTGTAAACCATTAATCCCCACAATAAAGAAAAAAACACGAGAGGGGTATAACAATATTTATAAGTAATTTTTTTTCTTCAATTGCACATTTTTCAGGATAGGGGCTGCTCTCTTCACCTTTCAAGCCCTATTGTAAATTTAGCACATCCCCTGGACAATGATCTCCCTTGGTCAATCAGCTGAATAAAATGTTGGGCAAGTGTCTATCTTTTTGCTCTCTCTTCTGCCTTTTCCAATTAGTCCCTCTTCTGAAATCATTTCCATCTTATTCTCTCTTTCTAGTGCCCACTCTGCATTTTGGTTTAATTTAGGCTTCAACTCTCCCTGTCTATTTCTTATCTTTCTAGGTCTCTTCTGTTGTCCCAGACTATTTTACCCAAAGCCACAGTGGTCTAGCAGTCGGTCTGACTGGGGGGACAAGAGCTAAAGCTGTAGGTATATCTCTTTGCCTTTCAAGACTCCATAGCCTTTGCCCCAGATCCTGAAGAATTCCCTGTGTTTTGGGGTCAGAGCTAAAAACTGAAACATATAACCCAGTCCCGAGATCCTTTTCTGCCAAATGAATACATGACAGTTTCCTTTCAAGCCATTGTTCTGGGTGCTGACTTTAGAAGAGCAGGGAGCAAGTGAAACACCTTGGAGCTTTCTAATGAGAAGTTGGGTTGCTTGGTTGCTCAGAGATTGAAGTTAAAAGAGACAGAGACGTTGAAAGGAACAAAAAAAAGATCAATTTTAATAGTTAACTATAAAGGATTGCTAAAGTTTCTTTTTTACTATCTACTAAAGAACAGAAGAAGCTTTGTGCCTTTGTCTTGAAGAACAGCTTTTTAAAATTGTTTTGCTGCTCTCCAGGATCATCTACTGCTATTGAGGAAAAAAATAAGATAACTCCTGATGAACTCACACCTCCCCGCCCCCCCTGGGGGGCGCTTAAAAACTCTCTTTGGTTGATGATCTACTGAACTCACAAAACTTTACAGATTTTAATCATCTTACCCTCCCATGTCTTTCCTTGTCCTTGGAGGGATGGGATTCTCAGGCAAAATTAGGAAGGAATTTTGAAAGCATCTTCTTCCTCCTACCTATGACTGTTCTTGCAATACCACCTTCTTCTCCTTTCCTGATTTCTGTCTGGGCATTTACATCTCACTGCTGCAAACACAACTCAGAGCAAAGACTTTTAATGCAAAGGAAAACCTTGTGCTTTTTTTTTTTTTTTAATGTTTTTATATTTATTTATTTCCCCTTTCGTTCCCTTGTTTTTTTATTGTTGTTGTTATTGATGTTGTCGTTGTTAGACAGGACAGAGAGAAATGGAGAGAGGAGGGAAAGACAGAGAAGGGGAGAGAAAGATAGACACCTGCAGACCTGCTTCACTGCCTGTGAAGCGACTCCCCTGCAGGTGGGGAGCCTGGCTTTCGAAGTGGGATCCTTATTCCAGTCAGTGCGCTTTGTGCAACGTGCGCTTAACCCGCTGCACTACCACCCAACTCCCTACCTTGTGCTTTTTTATAAATGATCTTTGAATGTTTGTGTGAGATACTTGGTGTGAGATGCCTGTAAGATCTTCAACTGTACTAAGATGTTTGTTCTAATAAGGATCTTGGTGTGCTTATGTCTGAGGTCCAAGAGAATTCTGCAGGGATTTAAAGATGCAGAAGCAAACATGTACAGATTGAAGTCCTGGGATTCTGGAGTCAGATTGTCTGACACAGCATTGAAGAGAGATGGCTGGTCCAGTCACCAAGTGGAACAGACACAAGTGGCTTATCACTTTACCACGCCTGCCTATCTGCTCTTAGGAGCAGACAAGATAACCTTTCACCTTTAATGATGACTGCAAGTTACGTGGCATGAGAAGGTCAGAACAAAGGTCAGAGAACCCAGTCAAATTTTTATAACACAGGAGTAGATGCACTCCAGCTTAACATGACAACGCTGATTTCCTTTTAAAATCTTTCAGAACTCTTAGTCACTCACAGCAATGAGATAGCAGTGACATCTCTGGAAAGATCTCTAATCTTTCTGCTGCTCTGTTTTCTGTGCTTACATGGGGATAACAGTCCCATGTTATAGGGCTTGGAGAAGGAGCAAATAAAGTATTGTATATGAAGCAGTGAGGATAGTTACAGCAGTGGTTATTTGGATTAGTGGCCGAGGGAGGTGTAGAGAGGCCAGAGGTGAGTCAGGAAGCACAGTAATGGAATCCAAATATCCTTAGCCATTCTTCTCTGCAAGGATGTCCAGTCTGCATCACTGGCCACTGTAGTTATTATTATTTTCTGAAAGAAACTGAGAGGGGCAGGAGAGATAAGAAAGTAAGAGAGATAGAAAGAGAGACACCTGCAGACCTGCTTTACAACTCATGAAGCAAACACCCTGCTTTCATGGGGAATGGGAGGGCTCAAACCTGGGTCCTTGAGCATCTCTTGATAGATGTGCTTAACCAGGTGCACCACTGCCTGGCCCCCTGCCCATTGTAGTTATTCAGACAGATGTGTAAGTGACCCCAGGAAGCAGAGACATTCTAACTTGGAGAGATTCAGATTGGCCCACTTATTTACCTATTACAAAAGGACATTTAAAAAAATCAGAATTGGGGGCCAGGCAGTAGCACAGCAGGTTAATCACACTTGGCTCCAAATGCAAGAACTGACATAACAATCGCAGCTTGAGTTCCAGGCTCCCCACCTGCGGGGTGGGGGGATGGGGGGTGTTGCTTCACAAGCAATGAAGCAGGTCTTCCCCCCTCTCTATCTTCCCCTCCTCTCTCAATTTCTCTCTGTCCTATCCAATAATAGCAGCAACAAGGGCAACAAAAATGGGGGAAAAATGCCCTTGGGGGCCGGTGGTGGCACACCTGGTTGAGCACACATATTAGAGTGCACAAGGACCCAGGTTCAAGCCCCTGGCCCCCACCTGCAGCGGGAAAGCTTTGCAAGTGGTGAAGCAGGTTTGCAGGTGTCTCTCTGTCTCTCTCCTTCTCTACCTCCTCTCCTTTTCTCCATTTCTGGCTGTCTCTACCCAATAATTAAATAAAGATAATAAAAATAAATGGCCCCACGGAGCAATGGATTCTGAATGTAAGCATACAAGCCCCAGTAATAACCCTGGAGGTAAAGAAAAAAAATTCAGAATTTTAACATTATCCAGAGGTGCCTTAACATAAAATATGAAAGAAACCATAAAATTAACAAAAGTGTCTACTGCAAGCATGTAATGGATCCATCTGTTACAGTGAGGCGATCACACTGTTCTCTCATATTCACTGTGTGGTCAGTCAGAAAGAATGTACACTTTCTAATGTGGAGGCAAACAAGCAAAAAAAAAAAAAAAAAACAACAATAAAACAAACAAACAAAAAAGTGCCATGACCCCCAGAGCACAGGATAATGACAGTAAAGCTGTTAAGATCATGGGCTCTGGGGACAGCCAGTCTGACACTGAGTAGAGACTCCGTAGCTTTCCAGCGGTCTGACCTTGTGTGATTCACCTCAGCCTTTCTGTGTTCTTTTATTTATTTTCTCCTCCCTTGGGTGAGATGAACAATAGTTTTCCCTCAGCGTTTAAAGGGACACTGTCCATAGACACTGGCTCAAGGTCTCAAGGACTGGTAGGTTTTAAAAAATGATTATTAGCAAAGATTGCTTTCAATGTCATGGACTCTCTCTTGGGGGGGGGGGAATCATTTCTCTTTGGACTGTTCACAGGTTTGAATAAAATGAGATTTGCTCCCATGAAATCTCTTTAAGGTACCCATTGAGACCTATCATGCAAAACTAGTATATGTAAAAGAAGTTCTTGATGTTTTACAAAGAGAGATGATTCTTTTCTTTTTATTTTATGTATTCATATTGACAGAAAGAAATTGAGAATGAAGGAGGAGTAGGAACGAGAGAGAGAGAGAGAGAGGAGGAGGGGGGAGAGGGGGAGACTGGGAGAGGGAGTGGGAGAGGGGGAGAGGGAGAGGGAGAGGGGGAGGGGGAGAGGGAGAGGGAGAGAGGGAGAGGGAGAGGGGAGAGGGAGTAGGAGAGGGGGAGAGGGAGAGGGAGAGGGAGAGGGAGAGGGGGAGGGAGAGGGGGAGGGGGAGGGGGAGAGGGAGAGGGAGAGGAGAGAGGGAGTAGGAGAGGGGGAGAGGGAGAGGGAGAGGGAGAGGGAGAGGGAGAGGGAGAGGGAGAGGGAGAGGGAGAGGGAGAGGGAGAGGGGGAGGGAGAGGGAGAGGGAGAGGGAGAGGGGGAGGGGGAGGGGGAGAGGGAGAGGGAGAGAGGGAGAGGGAGAGGGAGAGGGGGAGGGGGAGGGGGAGGGGGAGAGGGAGAGGGAGAGAGGGAGAGGGAGAGGGAGAGAGGGAGAGGGGGAGGGGGAGAGGGAGAGGGAGAGAGGGAGAGGGGGAGGGGGACAGGGAGAGGGAGAGAGGGAGAGGGAGAGGGAGAGAGGGAGAGGGAGTAGGAGAGGGGGAGAGGGAGAGGGAGAGGGAGAGGGAGAGGGAGAGGGAGAGGGAGAGGGAGGGAGAGAGAGAGAGAGAGAGAGAGGACACATACTATAGTACTACTATATTGCTTGGAAAGATTACCCACTACAGAGTGGGGACTAGGGGCTTGAACCTGAGTGCTTGATCATGGTAACATGTGCACTCAACTGAAAACAATTCTTTTACTTTGAAAGCAGACACATGTCTACTCTGGATACAGGTAAAATTCAACTGGTTTCTGAAAGGATCCGGAGTTTTGGGCACCATCACACAACGTAATGTATAACCATGTCTAGAGTTGAAATGTCACCATGTCTGCTAGTTAGAGCAGAAAAGTAGGCATCATCAAATGTGGGTGGTGGCAGTGGGAGGGGAGGGGCAGAATCTATGTTTTTTCCCGGGCATGCTGCTTCACCTCACGGAACTTGCTTTTTCCCAGCTTCAAAATGAGGATAATAGGATTCCTCTACCCACACAGGCACGTTGGGGTAGCTTAATGAATTGATGTTTGCAATATGCTGCGAGATAAAAGGCACTATGGGAACATACAGGGTAGTACAGGAGAACAAAGTGAGATATTAAAAGTGACTGAGGGCGCAGTAGAATAATAATAGATTGGGCAACACACCCTGGAAGATAATAACCTTGGTGCAATGAGCAATCATAATACTGATACTAGGGTTTTGAAGAGCTCATTCAAAAGAATGGCTCTTTTGATGGACATCAATAACTCCCAGGTATTGTGACATCTTCCTTCTTTTCCTAAGGAAGGCTGACTTTTTAAAATGGGAGGTATGTATCTCAATCAAGTATAAGTCTATCTTGCACTTATTTCTGAATTAATATCACCTTGGCAGTACCATCCCCTCCTCAGTGTTGAAAATGCCATTCTGGTAGTTCCTTTAAAACAACAGCAACAACAACAAAAAACTACATTTGCTCTAGGTCAAAGACTAAAGACTGCTAAAAGCAAACGAGCAAGAAGGGGTGAAAAATTCTTAGGCACATACTGGAGTTAGTTGTGTCCAGCACTTGGGGTTGCCTATATCCCATTGGTACAGTGATGAGGAGAAGGGTGTCCAGAGGTGTGTCATCTGAGAGAAACACCAGATCCTGTACTCTGACTCCCAGCCCAGAGCATTTAGCCCACCACGAGAAAGGAGATGGGAGGTGATTCAAGACATAAGTATTCACCCCCATATTATAACATAGATATTTGTGTGCATATACTCATATATATATATATGTGTGTGTGTGCAAACATTTTTATTGCCACCAAGTTTATCACAGGGACTAGGTGTCTGCATGATGAACCCATTGCTCCCAGTGGCCAATTGTTTTGAAAAAGAAATAGAGAAATTGGGATGAAAGAGGAGGATCACGAGAGCAGTAGGGGTGTTGAGTAGAGGTGCACATGGTTAATCACACCTAGTACTTACTGGAAGGACCTGTGGAAAGGGTTCAAGCCCCTGCTTCCCACCTGCTCGGGGACGCTGCACAGCAGCGAAGCAGGTTTGCAGGTGTCTAGCATTCTCTTTCCTTCTCTGTCCTAGCAAATAAAAGGGAAAATAAAAAATAAATAAATAAGGGGAAAATGGCTGCCAGGAACAGTGGATTTGTAGGGCAGGCACTGAGCTCCAGCAACAACCTTGGAGGCAAAAGAAAAGAAAAAAGAAAGAGAAACAGTACTGCTTCACTGCCCATGAATAACCCCCCTCTCCTGCTAGTGGGAACCAGAACCTGAACCCTGGTCCTTGTACACGATAATGCGTTTGTTCTAGTGGGTGTGACACCGCCCAACTCCTGTGCAACCTATTGGTGAGTTTTTTTTTTCCCCTTTGCACATTCAGACAAAATTCAGGTGCCTGTATTTGCAGAATCAGGTGGACAAGTCTCAAAGCTCTATCACACTGTCTATCCAGGAAGACTTATCTATGTAACATTAAAAAATTATTTTTAGAAGTCAGTCTTTCTCATCCTGCCACATTCAGTTCAGACACTAGCTTGACATTATTTATTTATTTATTTTGCTCATAATAATAACAGCTGCCTTGATCAAAGGGACTTTTTTTTCCCCTTTCCTTTTCAGTTACTATTTCTTTTCTATTCCTATTTCTGAGCCATCTGGTTTGGCAGTTATAATAGCTGAAATACTTTCCCTTGTAGTCTTTAGAAATGCCCCCTAGAGGCAAATAGGTGTTTGGCAGAAGGATGAAATACTAGCTGTAACAAAAAAGGATGTCTTGTGTGCGTTCTTTATAAGGCGGTGTGTGGAATGGTCTCAGAAACATGTGAAAACACCTGCTGGCTATGTGGTAGATTAATAGAGCCATTTCAGGTGTGACAGATGTTTTCAACACCTGAAGGAATTTGATCTCATTTTCATTCCACAGCAAACAGTGTAATGGCACCTTGGCATTTAACTGTATCTGTTGGTGACCTTGGATCATTCCTAAAAGTTTGCTGAATTCACCCTTCACACTAAATGATACATGTCAATACTGACTTCAAGTCTCTGGAGGAAACCTAGTTCATCTAGCCCTCTCACCAACTTTACCTACATCTTTTATTTTTTTGAGGAAAGCTTAAAAGATAGAAGTCTTTGCAGGGGGTATGAACTGAGGTTTGACAAATAAACACAATAAATCTTTCACACAAAAAATGTTGCCTTGTGGTGTACACTGGCGTTTTCTCAGATAAAATGTTTACACTTTGGGGCGGGGCATAAAAACGAAGCTTTGGTTAACAGGGCACAGGGGCATCTTGCTCTATAGACGTAAAGTTACAGTTGGTGGGATTTTCAGTTCACATATTGTTGTATTTTGCATATGGTATATTTTGCATATGTCTCATTAGTCTTTTGCACTAGATGCAGCAGTGCAACTGTTTCATGTAATAAATATATAAATAGCCTTAGAACTGTCAGGCTAAATAAAGTCAGAGATTCACCGAACCGGAAGTGTCTAAAAGTTTTGCTTCCTTAGGTTTTGTATGAAAACTTTGGGGGGTTAGTTGAAACATGAATGCCATTTGGCCTTTCATCAAAATCACTCTAGTTGAACATTAAGACACTGGAGGGTCACGAGAGAAAAATGGACCAGGAAAGTGGATTTTTGTGTCTTCCTATTCCCTTTGAATAGCATACAAAACACTAAATTTATTTTGTTAATATCTACTACAGCTCAAGGCCTCTTCAAGCCCATGTAGGAGAGCTTATATTTGCCATAAACAGCCTCTCTATTTGCAGTGTTTTTAAAACAATAAGATATAAATAACACAAACAATGCCATGATTGTGTCAACTTCCTCCTGACGCAGCCTGCCGTGTGGGTTCTTGGTCCCCATCCTGAGGTGGAAAGCAGGGATTCTGTCTGAGCTGCAGAGTGATCCGTGGCTTGATTTCCAAGATTAGTCTGGGAGGAGACCACTTTCAGGAAGCTGGCCTCTTCACTAGGCCCTCACGGTGGGATTTCGGAATTATTTATTGTGCAAGAGGACTCCGGGGCTTTGAGCACAGAGAATGTGGTTCCCCAGGCCACAGAAGCTTAGAATAGATGCATATCTTTCTTCTTTCTCACTTTGCACAAGCAAATCATCCATCTCCCCCTCCCACCCTCCCTCAACATACATAGTTTCTTTCTACCTCCTGGTGGCAAGGGATAGTAACATTTAATTTGTGCTGATGTGCCTTTGCTCTCAGGATGGCTCACTCTCCTTGTGTAATGGGTGCTGGGGAATCACATTCATAAACATATTGTGATTCATCGAAGTGCTATTAACAAATGGCAAGCTCTCAGAAATTAGCCGTGCATTTAAGGACTACCACAAAACTGGAAGATTGCTTTGGGGCACATTGCATGGCTCAGGCTTTTTCTAGATTCCTAAAGTGTATGCCTTAATGACTCATTAAGTAGAACCAGTTCTAATTAATTGAACCAGTTGGCCCACCATCAACTGGTGTGCATTTCACCCAGATAACTGAAGGCAACCACTGTTGGATTCTGAATCCCTTGGATGGAGACTGCAGGAAGTGGACCCTCACTGCTTTCTGTCTTACTACAACTCAACCTTCACATCCATCTGGCCATGTCAACAGCAGCAGCTGGCTGCCATGTCCACATCATGATGGAAGAGCCCAATTGACCGCAAGGGAGTCTGGGAGGGAAGTAAATTATGACATGAGACCAAAGACCAAGGGGAGTTGGGTCTGCTTCCTTTTGCATTGAACAAAGTAGGTGCTTGGCAAGTAGTTAACCCTTTATTTGCCTTTCTTACGATTTTTCTCATCAGGTTAGGAAGGGCTTAGGAACGGCTGGGAGAAAAATCTAGGAAAGTCAGTCTTTATTTTCCTAATCATGGAAAGATTTCGATTCAGTTGGCACTTGGACAATTACCAAGGCAGATGTCTTTGTCCTGTCTGAACCCCATATGCTCAGTTCAGTTTTATTCCAAAGTGTTGACTGAACATTTATCATGAGGTGCCAATGAGCTGTGCTGTGCATTGGGCATAGTAAACTGATCCATGGAGGATCTCACAGACTTGGGGAAAGCCACTCATGAAAACATGCCAATTCAATGTGCCAGGTATTGTTTTATTGTTGTAGTTATTATTGTTGTTGTTATTAATGTTGTCATTGTTGGATAGGACAGAGAGAAATGGAGAGAGGAGGGGAAGACAGAGAGGGGGAAGAGAAAGATAGACACCTGCAGACCTGCTTCACTACTTGTGAGGCGACTCCCCTGCAGGTGG
Source organism: Erinaceus europaeus (assembly GCF_950295315.1). Lineage (NCBI taxonomy): Eukaryota > Metazoa > Chordata > Mammalia > Eulipotyphla > Erinaceidae > Erinaceus > Erinaceus europaeus. The sequence continues at coordinate 121,399,496 of NC_080168.1, read as the reverse complement.
GGAGCTGGGGGCTCAAACCGGGATCCTTACACCAGTTTCTCTGAGAGTTTCCTGGAGTTGCTGAGGCTGTTATTGCTGGTGAATGTGAAGAAAAATCAGTCAGAAAAAAAAATAGCTTTTGCCCTGTGTTCCACTTGGTATCTTTCTCAACGTCATCGAATTGCTTGTGCTTGGGAGTGAAGGTTGACTTCTGCTTCTTGGTGCTCCAGACTTTCCACTTACCAGAGGGAACAAATGTTCCAGAGAGTGGAAATGCTGGAATGCAGTTTATGTTAACTGAAGACTGCAGTTCATTCAGTTGAAAGGCAGACTCCATATTTCTTGAAAGGAGGCACGTCCACAGCCTGCATGCTTTCTTGGTTATTCAATGTCAAGGTTGGCATTTCCTTTCCCAAAGAGGAAAGACAATAAATATTTAAAGTGATGCAGACTGGATGGTCTCTAATCCAAGCACTGAATGCGACTTTCATAGTTTAAAAGCTTTTATGGGTTGTGCATAGTGTTAGTAAGCTTTACGAAAATAAGAAGACAGCTTTATTTGGTACCCAAGTCATAGTTTGCTGATGATACAGCATTAGAAACAGTGGGCTAGGGAACCCAGTGCTAGCACAGTGGGCTAAGCACAGGTGGTGCAAAGCACAAGGACTGGTATAAGGATCCTGGTTCGAGCCCCCAGCTCCCCACCTGTAGGGGAGTCGCCTCACAAGTATTGAAGCAGGTCTGCAGGTGTGTATCTTTCTCTTCCCCCTCTCTGTCTTCCCCTCCTCTCTCCATTTCTCTCTGTCCTATCCAACAATGACAACATTAACAACAACAACAATAATAACTACACAATAAAACAATAAGGGCAACAAAAGGGAATAAATAAATTAATAAATATTTTTAAAAATTTTTAAAAAGGAAACAATGGGCTATTATTTGGTGTAGAAAAGCTAGTAACGATCAGAACATTAGATATTGAACATTCAGACCAAGAGATAGGGTATGGGCTTAGGGCCAAGAGATAGTGCATCGAGTACGAAGTGTACCCTACCGTGCATGACACCCTGGGTCTGAGACCTGGCACAATCAAGGAGCACCAGGCATAGCAAGCTGTGGGAGCTCTTTGGGTCCCAGAGCAGCGTGGTTATGTCTCTCCTCTCTCTCTCTTCCAGTAAAGTAAAGAAATGGGAGCTATTGACCCTAGGAAGGTCTCTAAGTGGAGGTATTACACACACAGAAGTCCCCCCCCCGTACTATGTTAAAAAATGAGTTTAAATTTATTTTATTTAGTTCTTCTTACTCAACACCTATGTAAAACAATACACTAAGAAATAAGAATGAAAAAAAAAGAAAGAAGGGGACAGGTGGTAGTACACCTGATTGAGAGCACATGTTACAGTGCACAAGGACCCAGGTTCAAGACCCTAGTCCCCACCTGCAGGTAGAGAGCTTCACAAGTGGTGAAACAGGGCTGCAGGTGTTTGTCTCTCTCCTCTATCTCCCCCTCCTTTTCAATTTATGGCTGTATCTATGCAATAAATAAATAAATAAATAAAGATAATTTTAAAAAATGAAATGAAACTTGAGACATACTTTCAAGGAACATAATATTTGGTAGGAAGAGCTGCTTTACAAATGAAGGGAGAGAGGTCCTTAGGAAGGACTTTGGCTTTGGTCCTTAGGAAGGACTGTAGCAAAGCCAGGGCTCAGAAGCAGGTCTCTGGGAAGTCAAGTCTCCTCTGTGGACCTAGCACTTTATCTGATGGGTTAAGACTACTGAGTAAGAAGGGAGTCTGAAACTGTGTGGTACTGGAATATGAATAGGCACACTAAACAGTGGAATAGAACTGAGAGCCCAGAAGTAAACCCCCACACCTTTGCCAAGACTATTTAATAGTCTTGGCAAAAGTGCCCAGACTATTAAATGGGGAAAGCAGAGTCTCTTCAACAAATGGTGCTGGAAACAGTGGGTTGAAACATGCAGAAGAATGAAACTGAACCACTGTATTTCACCAAATACAAAAGCAATTCTAAGTGGATCAAGGACGTGGATGTTAGACCAGAAACTATCAGATACTTAGAGGAAAATATTGAAAGAACTCTTTTCCACATAAATTTTAAAGATATCTTCAATGAAACAAATCCAATTGCAAAAAAGACTAAGGCAAGTATAAACCTATGGAACTATATCAAATTAAAAAGCTTCTGCATAGCAAAAGAAACCACTACCCAAACCAAGAGACCCCTCACAGAATGGGAGAAGATCTTTACATGCCATACATCAGACAAGAGGTTAATAGCCAAAATATATAAAGAGCTTGCCAAACTCAACAACAAGAAAACAAATAACCCCATCCAAAAATGGGGAGAGGACATGGACAGAATATTCACCACAGAAGAGATCCAAAAGGCCGAGAAACACATGAAAAAATGCTCCAAGTCTTTGATTGTCAGAGAAATGCAAATAAAGACAACAATAAGATACCACTTCACTCCTGTGAGAATGCCATACATCAGAAAAGGTAGCAGCAGCAAATGCTGGAGAGGTTGTGGGGTCAAAGGAACCCTCCTGCACTGCTGGTGGGAATGTACATTGGTCCAACCTCTGTGGAGAACAGTCTGGAGAACTCTCAGAAGGCTAGAAATGGACCTATCCTATGATCCTGTAATTCCTTTCCTGGGGGTATAGCCTAAGGAACCCAATACACCCATCGAAAAAGATCTGTGTACACATATGTTCTTAGCAGCACAATTTGTAATAGCCAAAACCTGGAAGCAACCCAAGTGTCCAACAACAGATGAGTGGCTGAGCAAGTTGTGGTATATATACACAATGGAATACTACTCAGCTATTAAAAATGGTGACTTCACTGTTTTCAGCCGATCTTGGATGGAGCTTGAAGAAATCCTGTTAAGTGAAATAAGTCAGAAACAGAAGGATGAATATGGGATGATCTCACTTTCAGGCAGAAGCTAAAAAACAAGATCAGAAGAGAAAACACAAGTAGAACCTCAACTGGAGTTGGCGTATTGCACCAAAGTAAAAGACTCAGAGGTGGGTGCAGAGGAGAGTACAGGTCCAAGAAGGATGACAGAGGACCTAGTGGGGGTTGTATTGTTATATGGAAAACTGGGAAATGTTATGCATGTGCAAACTATTGTATTTACTGTCAAATATAAAACATTAATTCCCCAATAAAGAAATTAAAAAAAAAAGAAGGGAGTCTGAGAGGAAGCAGAGAGGATGTATGATCCACTGAGGTTCTTACACTCTTAAATGTGAGCTTCAGCCACCTGTTAGACATAACTGAAAAAGGCAATTGAATCTGTTTTCTTAACAATGTGCAGAGTCGTGTCATGGCTCACGCTCACAAAAACATTCCAACTTCCCTTGTGGCTTGACACTCACCCTTCACGAAGTGTTCCTGATAGACACATGTCTGCTTCCAAAGACTTGTGTTGCCATTTGGCAAAGAGAAAGACCTCACTCTTTCCTTTGTAATGCTGACAGATTAGAAAATAAAGGTTAATTATTGCTAAGGTTGAAGACATGACTGGGGAAAAATCATTCTGTTATAGTTTGAGTTGAATTCAAACGATAGTGATAAGTCTACTATCAAATACAACAGTGGTTTTTAAGCTTGCCCTTACATAGATCTCAGCAGCATTTCATCACGCTTGTTACATTCCTCTTGAAAATTTCTCATTTCCTAGACAAGGAACTCTGTTCTAAAATCGAAGCTTTCCCCCCAAAAACATCAGTCCTGAACTCTCCACATTTAGATTATTTATATTCTTTTTCAGTCCTATCTATTCTTAGGAAGAAGCAGTGGAGAGGCAGTGGTAGATAGAATGATGGTTATGTAAAGAGACTCTCATGCCTGAGGCTCCAAAGTACCAGGTTCAAATCCCTGCACCACCATAAACCAGAGCTGAGCAGTGCTCTGGTAAAAAAAAAAGAAAGAAAGGAGTAGTGGGGATACTCCTATTTAAAGACAGGAGAAGGAGACACAAAACATTTATTTATTATTTGAAGCGCTCTAACATCTAGAGATGAAAAATACATGACATCAATATGTATTTTTCAGGCCTGAGGGTATGAGAACTAATTAGATAATAAATTAGAAGTAAAGATAATCGAGATGATAGAACTTTAGAGGAATTTGGCACATGCTCTTTTCTTTGTTTTTGATTTCTTTATTGAAGGATTAATGGTTTACAGTCAATAGCAAAAATACAATAGTTTATACATGTGTAGCATTTTTCAGTTTTCCACATCACAATTCAACCCCTACTAGGTCCTCCTCTGCCATCATGTTCCTGGACCTGAACCCTCCCACCCACCCCGGGGTCTTTTCCTTTGGTGTAATACACCAACTCCAGTCCAAGTTCTGCTGTGTGTTTTCCCTTCTGATCTTGTTTTTCAACTTTTGTCTATGAGTGAGATCATCCCATCGTCATCTTTTTGTTTCTGACTTATTTCACTTAACATGGTTTCTTCAAGCTCCATCCAAAATGGGGTGGAAAAGGTGAAATCACCACATTTAACAGCTGGGTAGTATTCCATTGTGTATACAGATGGCAACTTGCTATTTTCTATATTATGATAATTAGCCCTCAACTCTAAATAAACTTTACTTCTAGAACAGGATGTTCCAATAGATATGAAATATGAACCACAAACATGTGCCACATGTATAAATTTATATTTTTTCTCATAGCTTTATTATGAAAAGCAAAGAAAAACAGAAATAAAAATAAATAGGTGAAACTAATTTTAATAGCAGAGTCCTGTCAACTGTTCAACAGACACTTATGACCAGTGGCTATTTTATTGGACAATATAGTTGTCCTGAGTCTTTCAAAGAAATTTTATAAGCTATAAAGTAGCATTACATTTCCAAGACGCTTACTATAATCTGCGTTGCCTTTTATTTGATACTTTTACTATTCAAATGTCAATTTGATTGGAAAGTAGGCAGTGATTGCAAAGGTGGGACAGTCAAAATACCGAGGAGGGGAGATAGAGTGAAAAGAGAGATTAAAGTTGTAGTTGTAGTTTTTTCCTTGATACAGGATTGACTGAAACCCCTCAGATAAGTGTGACAGACATGTTTATAGCAGTGTCATGTTTATAGAAGCAATATAGTTGTAATGTACTGTGTCTTCTAGATCTGCAATCTAAGATGCGAAGAGCATTTATTTAAGAGAAGTCTAACTCAGATAGGAAACCCAGCCTTAATGAGGCACCTGATTATTGATAGTGATTTTGCTTGAAAATGTTCTCCGGGGAGGTTTGGAGAAAGTAAAATATTTTCTACTGATGTTGCATTAATTACTTCTTTCATTTATCTACTTATAGCTACTAGTGAAGTCTCACATGATATTTATTCATCTACTAGTCCTAGCCTTTAAGGTTATTCACCAACTAGTCCTTGACTTCAAAATATTTACTGTGAACAAAAGGCAAAACCTTGATCTTCCATGAATTTTCGTTTTGAATATTTTATTTATTTATTTTAAGAAGAGAAATAGGGAGGATCGAGAAAGAGAGAGGGAGAGAGGGAGAAAGAGAGAGAGAGGGAGAGAGAGAGAGAGAGAGAGAGAGAGCAACAGAGTACTGTTCAGCTTTTTTTTTATAGTAGTGCTTGGAATTGAACCTGGAACCTCAGAACCTTTGGTATGAAAGTCTTTATGCATAACCATTACACTGTCTCCCCTATCCTGATTCTTCTCTCTTCAGCATTTATTCATAGAGTTCCTTGAATCTTCTTTCTGTTTTATCACGAATATTAGTATGTGGCCCCCAATGCTACCATTTTATCATTTGACCCATGCAATGATCTTCAAAATGACTTTACTTTCTTGAAACTTGTTTTTTAATTTTTTCTTATTGTTACAGCTACCTGTGACTCCATTGAAACTTTTTTAATCCTCATATCCTTTTACTATTAAATCCGTCTTCTTATGACACTTTATTGAGGACATCTCTCTCTCATTGCTCTTTACTTAACTAAAAATAACCTAAATCCTCTACTCACTTCAACTTCCTAATGAAAACATTTAAAATAATTAATAGTGTCTTATCCAGAAACACACAGTTGAAAAACGGAAGATGGGGCCAGGTGGTGGCGCACCTGGTTAAGTGCACATGTTACAGTGGGCAAGGACCCAGGTTCAAGCCCCTGGCCCCCACCTGCAGGGGGAAAGCTTCACAAATGGTGAAGCAGTGCTGCAAGTGTCTCTCTGTCTCTCTCCCTCTCTATCACCCCCTTCCTTATCAATTTCTGACTGTCTCTATCCCATAAATAAAGATAAAAATTCTTAATAAAAAAAAAGAAAGAAAAAGATGTGGATTTACACCCAAGCTTCCAGTTTTTTAGTCTTTTATGCTCTCTGTTACATATTCTACCTATAAACTATTGATCAAGGAAAAAAAGGGAAATATATACAATTATAGACAGATAACTGTAGAAATAATAGTTAACCCATATTTGCAACTTTAGCAGGAGAATGGCTATAACTTCTAATGAAGGGAATGGGGATGCAGAAGTTTGGTGGTAGGAACAGTGCAGAATTATACCCTTGTTAACATTATAATTTTGAAAATCAATGTCACTAATAAAAATAAAATAAAAGACTGTTTCAGCTCTTTCATCTTTTTTCCCCCAAGATTTCCCAGGTTTTAATTCCATCTGTCATGTCAATATTTTAAACTCCAGACTCCAAAATACCAATGTACTATTTCATGTAAAGTCATTTGTCAAGTCATTGAACAAATGTTTAATGGACATATCACTGGAAAAAAAAAAAAGGTCTTAGATTCCTGAGTTTGAATGACATTTAGCATTGTGTGACTATGGGCAAGGTCATAGACTCAACAGAACTTTACTTTGTTTTATCAGTAGTTTTCTTATGAAGAATACATTATATCATATCTTGAGTGAACATATTTCTCCAACTTTCTCCATCTGCTTATAGCTAGCTAAACGTTTTCGCTTAAAACACAAGCTGTTGCTACTTTGCTCTTACTGATGGCTAACTCTTATACTTGGACACACTGCTGAGTGAAAGCTATTGATTCATTCTGACTTGGAAACAAGTGACTCTTACTTTTCTATCCATTCCCTCTGGAATAATACCTGGAGAAGATCCAATGATAATTCTCTCCAAACTCAAGGTCCTTAGCCTCATCAATTGTATTATTTCTGTTTTCTGGTCAATTTTCACTATGACATTATTCACATAGCAGGTTCATCTTGGACTGAATTTTGTTATTAAAATACTTATTTATTTACTACTTTTTTGATAGGACCTAGTTTGAACTGAGGTCCTTGAACATGGTTATGTGTGTGGGTGTGCCCTTGTCTGACCGGCTTTGATCCTGAATTTTCTTAGAAAATGTCAGTTTCTTTTAAAAATTGATTCTATTTTATTTGGCAAGTGCACCACTCAGGCTCTGCTTAATCAGGGATTGAACTTGGGGCCTCTGAGTCTCAGGTATGACAATTTGTTGTGTAAGCCATTTGTGCTATCTCCCGACCTTCTTAAGGGATTTTAAATCATTTATTTCTATTTTTCCTACATTGTATGTACAAAGACCTTTGTGGGTACCTGAGATAGATCATGCTGTCTGAATTTTAAGGAGAGTACAATTCTAGATTTTATCAGGAACATATCCTAGGGACACAAACCAATCCAGAATAGAATCTAGAAGACGCTATGTTTCCAACCAACCAACCAACCAACCAACCAACCAACCAACCAACCAACCATCCACCCACCAATCATACATCCATTCAATATATATCTATTACCATCTCCCTTGGGCCTCAGAATAGATGCTGGAAATTTAACAATGAACAAGACTGACAGACTCCATGGAGTTGATTTGAAAAGAGATGAACAAAATAGTTGATATTAATTACTAAGTGTTGTGATTTTAGATATTAGTAAGTACTGTGGTGAAAAGTAGAGAGACTCTGAAAATGAAAAAGGCTGTAAATGGAAGTCAAGGGGTGGGAAATTGGAGCACAGTAGTTCAAGGTGCAGAAAACGGGTGTCAGCAAAGTTGGAAGGTGGATCAGATCTCAGTTGACTGAAGATCAGAGAGTGGCCAGGATCATACCCCCAGAATGGGTCAGATACAAAACGACATGGACTTACTCTTGACCTCTCTTTTAACTTCCATCTGGAAAGAAATTTCTTTCAAGATCTGGGCTAATAGTTTGGTCCTCATGAACAAAGAAAGCTGTATCTAATTAAGGAAAGACTGAAGCAGCAGTAAGAAAGGGTTTTCTTTCAAATTATACTAAACCGATTGCATATTTGGCAGGTTTAAAAAAAAACATTTCCTTCATTTCAAAGAACCAAGGTCAAAGGTCAGGTACGGCTACTGCATAAGAGTCTAAAATCTCCCTTCCTCCTAGAGGTGAGGGTTTGGTGTGGGTAGAGAGACAGGAGGGGTATCAAAATGAAGCCTCTTACATACTAGATGTCAGGCTCAGGCAAAAACTAGTAAAGACATGGGCCCCTTGGAATATACGTAAAATAGACTTACTAGCTTTTTCCAAAACGGAGACCCCAAATTTTCATCTGCATTATTTTTGCCTTTAGGTTCATGGTTAGTTAACAATTTGTTCTGCTTTTCATCTTAACTTTTTTTGAGCCACCAGGTTCCAAATGATCTCACAATGCCGACCAGACTTCCCTGGGCAGACGATCCCACCAATATGTCCTGGAGCTTTACTTCCCCAGATCCCTTCCCACTAGGGAAAGAAAGAGACAGGTTGGGAGTATATACCGACCTCCCAATACCCATGATCAGCAGAGAAGCAATTACAGAAGCCAGACCTTCCACGTTCTGCACCCCATAATGACCCTGGGTCCGTGCTCCCAGAGGGATAAAGAATAGGAAAGCTATCAGGGGAGAGGATGGGATACAGAGTTCTGGTGGTGGAAACTGTGTGGAATTGCACTCCTCTTATGCTATGGTCTTGTCAACATTTCCATTTTATAAATAAATAAAAATTATATATATATATATATATATATATATATATATATATATATATGAAAAAAAGAAGAAGCCTCTTACAAATTCTTCACGTGGACCACAGACTTCTGCACAAGCGTGGACATATGATTAAACTCCAGCAACAAACTCAGTACAATTAACTGTTCTCAGCTCTGCACATACCTGAGACTTAGGTGCAGCTGAGGTCAGGAATTGCTGACAAGTCTTTAATAACCTCTCCTTGGCTACAGATAGTGTGAGGCATGAATGCTTCACTTCAACTTAACCATAAAGTTCCCTGGAGCTCAGGACAAGTTCTTGCAGCATACTAAAGGCAATGTAGTAGTAGTAGTAGTAATAATAATAATAATAATAAATGATAATCAATGCCAATAATAAATAATAATATAATAAAAATAACCCTAAAGCACAGCTCATTTAACTTACAGCTCTTGCCATACCACTTCACACCTGAATGCCTTATCCACCGGGCATAGGGAATTTATCCACAATGCACTGCAGCCACATTGACTTTATAGGCAGTGCATTGTGGTTAGATTCCACACTTTCCTCTTCTTTATTATTTATTTATTTATTTTTGTAAAAGTTTTCTTTGACATCTACTGAATTTTCTTTGTAGCCTGACTGCTCAAGGACCTGTATTCAGGAAACATGGTGCTATGCATCATTTTGCTTTAATAACAGTGTGGAGACTCCTTTAATATTCTGATTCTCTACAGGTAGCCATTGCATCTACCAGGCCACCCTATCATCTGGGGCCCTAGTCAGGAAATCCTTAGATTCCCACACAGATATGATGGGCCTAGACATCTAATAGATCCCTCTCTCCACTATCACTGGTTACTTCCATCAAGAACGTCATCATAAACCCTCTTTATGGGCCTCTCCAGGACCTCGCCCTCACTGTAGAGCAGAAATGGTAGGGACTGCCCCACTCTCTAAAGAGAGGCTGGGTCAGCATACTCTGCCACTCAAGGGAGACAGGTCCTGAAATGAGTGCAGCCTAGAATGTTCCCAGCTGTGACCATGGACTGTGAGCTCAGACTGACATAGAGCCTTGGAGGTTAACGGGCTTCTGTGCTAAATATGAAGAGATATGGGCCTTAGGTCATATTCATGGGGTTTATAGTTAATGGAATTTATATACTTTGCTCATGTTTGGGAGCTACTCTCTGCCCTAATCCAGTTTTCTAGGCCTATGCTCCACTCTGACACCATCTTCCCAGACAATATTTTTAGCCTACCTGCATGTTAGCTGTCAGGCTCAGGCAAAAATGACTAAAGTCATGAGCCCCTTAGAACATACCTAAAATAGACTTCCTAGCTTCTTTCCACAGGAAGACCCTTAATTTCATCTGCTCTATTTCTACCTTTGGGTTCTTATTTATTGAACAATTTGCTTTATATCTTACCATTTTTCAGCCACTGAATTGCAAATACTACCATGATGCCATCCTGACTTCCCTGGGCAGACAACCTCACCAATGTGTCCCAGAACCCACCTCCCCAGAACCTTACCCCATTAAGGAAAGATGGAAACAGGCTAAGAGTATGGATCCACCTGCTAACACCCATGTCCAGCACAGAAGCAATTACAGAAGCCAGACCTTCTACTTTCTAGTCTCCATAAAAATTTTTGGTCCATACTCCCAGAGGGTAAAGAATAGGGAAGCTTCCAATGGAGGGGATGGGACATGGACTTCCCTCTCATGGTGGCAGCTATATGGTATTGTACTCTTGTTATCTTACAATCTTGTTAATCATTATTAAATCACTAATAAAAATTTAAAGAAAAAGTATTGACTTAAGGGAAACATAGGTGCCCCAGCATCTCTCAATGTGTACAATGAAGTCTGCCAACGTCTCCTCCAGGCCTTTGCCAGTTTTCAAACATGTTTAGAAAGGGAAGCAATGGGAACAAGCCCTCTATTTTTCCAGGGAGTCTCACAATTGGTAACAGATGGGATGGTGGGTGTATGTTAACTGCAGTTGTCAACATTCTCAAAGGTAGATCTCATTGGCTTTGGGTCTAGCAGGCTGGATGGTAGCGGAAATGGGTATGTGATTTACATGAAGAAGTCTCTGCTAAGCCAGTTGGGTTAGACCTGAAAGTTTTGGTAGTGAGGAATTTAGGAATCCGACTACTGACAGAAAAGGGGTTAATGCCAGCTTTGAAAGCAGAAGAGAGTGTTCAAAATGGAGAGATATGCAAACCCAAACAATAGTTGCCTTAAAATTGAAGAAGTCAAAAGCAAAGGCTGAGGAGATAGCCTAATGGTTATGTACAAAACTTTAGTGCCTGAGGTGCTGAAAGCCCAGATTCAATCCTGAGCACTACCATAAGCCAGAGCTGAGCAGTGCTCTGGAAAAAGGAGAGAGGAGGAAGAGGAGGGGAAGCAGAAAGAGGAGGAAGAAGAGGAGGAGGAGGAGTTGTTTTATTTTATATCTTAGATGAACTGGGTTTCCCAATTATTCAATGAAGTATAAATCTGAGCACTCTTTGCTACCTATTTGACTTGGAAAGCATAACAAATGCAGTCAGGTAAGATAGATTCTCCCTCAGTACAGTGGGGGAGAGTCAGAAAGTGGACACTTAATGTCCTTCACTGGTGTTCTGTTTCCCCCAAACATGTACCAGTTCCTCTGACTTCTCATTGTCACCTGCCTGCTGCTGACCGAGCCCACGCACAGGTTGCCTGTGCCCCCAAACATATTCTCAATATCATTCCCTTTGCTTTCGCACAAAGCAAAAGGTGCACCCTGGTAATGTCTCCCCTTGGCCGAGAACTGGTTTTTGTGCTTGTAAATACATCCACTGTGAAAGAGATTTCAAGTTCTCCAGAGAAGATACCGCGTCTCCCAACCTTCCAGAAGCCTTGCTGGAGAGTGCAGGTGGAATGACCAAACCTCTCAAGAGTAGCACATTTGGAGGACTGAATTTGCAACTAGCGCTTTTTTTTTTTTTTTAAGAATTGAATGGAGTTTCTTCTGTGTGTCTGAAACTGCACAAAACAAAGTGAGCTCTGTTGGTGGGCATTAAAAAAAAGTTCAATGAAATAAATTTGGAAAGAGGCCTGTGTTTACAAGGTCTATGTTCAAGCTGCCAGGCCTGCATTGTCTCATTAATTCTAGAAATCTCTGTGTATTCATAGCTTTTCCTGAGGCAACTGACCCATGTGGGCAGAATGACTACCTCTCTGCAGGGTTCTTGATACAGTTTTAAATTTTTATTTTAGAGGTCAGGTGGTGGTGCACGTGGTTAAGTGCAGTGCACAAGGACCCAGGTTTAAACCCCAGAGGTGAAAGCTTCACAAGTGGTGAAGCAGGTGTGTAGGTGTTTCTCTGTCTCTCTCCCTCTCTATCTCCCCTTCCCCTCTCAACTTCTCTCTGTCTCTATCCAATGATAAAGAAATATCATTAAAATTTAAAATAGATTTTATATTAATGAATTAATCAGTAAGTTAATTGTAAGATTAATGATTTATAACACAGTTATTGACATATGGGTAAAATTTCTCATCTCGCCATCACCGGTGTCTTCAGAGTCCTCTTGCCTCCAGCTTAGGCCTTTTTCAGCCATCATGTATCTGTTACCTCACTACTACAAAGTTCACCCTCACAATCCCACTCTTCTCCTCCATCTTCAGAGTCCTTTGCTTAAGTGTAATATACAAGCCCAAAGTTCTAGTTTGTACTTCTTCTCTGTTCTTGTTTCTTAAGTTCTGCCCAAGAGTGAGGTCATTCCATATTTATCCTTTTATTTTCCAGGCTTATCTCACTTACATGATTTCTTTTAGCTCCATCCAAGATGAGGTGAATAAGATGACTGCATCATTCTTGACAGCCGAGTAGTACTCCATTGTGGATATGTACAATTTTCATAGCCACTGAACTGTTGTTGGACACCTAGGTTGCTTCCGGGTTATTTTATGAAGATCTCCAAGCAATCACCCTGAGTTTCTTCTCCTCCTCCTTTTTTTTTTTCTTTCCTTGTCCTTCTTTTCTTCTTTTTTCTCTATTCTTTTTTCTTTTTTTCCTGTGGAGCAGGTCCTTACATGCATGGTTTCACCATTTTAAGAAGGGTTTTTCATTCCGAGAGACACACAGAGACAGACAGAGATAGACAGAAAAAGAGGGAGAAAACACTCTAACACCAGAGTCTCCTCTGATATCATGTTATCAGTCATTAGTGAGCCTGGGGCTTGACACTGGGCCACAAACATGGTGAATCATGGCAGCCTGTTGGTGAGCTATCTCTCCAGTTTCTGCCTTTCTTGCTTGCTGGGGATGGCTCTTATGAGGTTACAGATGAAGAATTGCCTGGGGATTTCATTGAAAATGTAGGTTTCTGACTTTCCTTTCAGCCATTTCTATTTGGTTAGTCTGAAGTAGGGCCCAGAAGCTCATTAAAAAAAAAAAAAAAAGAAGTGATGAATAGTTTGCATGGCCAGGTTGGGACGAGGCCACTGCTCTGGTCACAGTAAGCGGCTTGTTTTGGAACTGAACCCTGACCCCAGCTTCATTAGGACCACACTCTGGATACCGAAGCTAACTGGTTCCATTTGGGAATAAATAACCTTCTTTCTGATCTTGCTAGAGGGCATTCATGTGCGAAAAATAACCCTTCCCACTAATCACAGGCACATCTCCCAGTGTGATTTTAATGCTGTCCTTTGCTTCATGACCAGACAGTTTCAAAAAGTATTTGAGTCTTCAAGAGAATATCTACACTTGAGTAGCGGAAGAAAAGGGGAATTGACTTTTAAACATGTCTTTTCCCAGTAAGAACACTATGACACATTTTAATGTCCTGCTTAAAAAAAAAAGTCTGAATTTGATTTTAAATCTTTTTTTTTAAAGTAGGAAATACACAACTTTTAATGATTCAGTACAACTTTGAGAAAGAAAATATCCTTATTATGTCCAAGAAATCATTTCCTCCTTTAAGGGTAAGAGACTGGCTCACTTAATGATGGCCTTTTGGTCCACTATCAGGCCACCCTGATAGAAATGATTGGATCCCCCCATAAATAATATAACAATATGGGCCTAGACCTCTGATAGACCTCTCTCTCTCTCTCTCTTTTAATGAGTTGGATTTTTTTTGGCTTCTAATTTATTTTTATTTATTTATTTTTTAACTTTTATTTATAAAAAAGGAAACACTGACAAAAACTATAGGATAAGAAGGGTACAACTCCACACAATCCCCACCACCAGAACTCCGTTTCCCATCCCATCCCCTGATATCTTTCCTATTCTGTATCCCTCTGGGAGTCTGGACCCAGGGTCCCTATGGGGTGCAGAAGGTGGGAGGTCTGGCTTCTGTAATTGCTTCCCCACTGAACATGGGCATTGGTAGGATGAGCCATACTCCCAGCCTGTCTCTCTCTTTCCCTAGTGGCATGGGCTTCCAGGGAAGTGGGGCTCCAAGACACATTGGTGGGGTCATCTGTGCAGGGAAGTGAGGTTGGCATCATGTTAGCATCTGGAACCTGGTGGCTGAAAAGAGAGTTAACATATAGAGCCAAACAAATTCTTGACTAATCATGAACCTAAAAGCTGGAATGGTTCATATGAAGAGTTGGGGGTCACTGCTCACACTCATTGGAAACATCATCATAACCCCTTTTGTAGGCTTCTTCAGGACCTTACCCTCACCATGAACTAGCAAAGGTAGGGACTGTCCCACTCTCCGAGGGGACGCTGGGTTATCCCATTCTGCCACTTGAGGAAGACTAGCTCTGAAATGACTGCAGTCTAGAGTGTTCCCAGATATGACTGTGGACTTTGAGCTATCTCAAAGGGACAGGCTCTTGTGCTAAATATGAATAGACATGGGCCTTGGATTAGATCATTATGGTAAAGTTCATTGTATTTATACATCTTCTTCAAGTTTGCAGGCAACTCTCTGTCCTAATCCTGCTTCCTAGTTCTACTCTCTACTCTGACACCGTCTTCCCAGGTAATATTTCTGGCCCACTCCCATGGTAGCTATCAAGCTCAAGCACAGATTACTAAAACATAGGCTCCTAGGAACATTCCTAAAGTAGACTTCCTAACCTCCTTCCACCCTAAGCTCCCTACTTTCATCTGCTCTATTCCTACTTTCTGGTTCCTGTTTTTTAAACATTTTGTCTTGTTTTCCATCTTACTGCATTTCAGCCACCAAGTTCCAGATGGTACTATGATTTCATCCTGACTTCCCTGGGCAGATAATCTCACCAAATGCTTCCTAGAACCTCACCTCTCCAGAACCCTGCCTGAATAGGGAAAGACAGAAACAGGCTAGGGGTTATGGATTGAACAACCTACACCTATGTTCAGCAGAGAAGCAATTTCAGAAGCCAGACCTTTCACCTTCTGCACTTCAAAAAGAATTGTGGTTCATACTCTCAGAGGATAAAGAATAGGGTATTTTCCAGTAGAGGGGATAAGATACAGAACTCTGGTGGTGGGAACTGTATGGAATTATAGCCCTATTACAATTACACCTCCTTATTATAATCTTGTAGCTCAATATTAAATCACTAATTAAAAAATAAAACATAAAAAAGAAAGAAATCATTCAGCCTAGGTTAGTACTGAGGGATAGTAGGTCCTGGATCAAGACTGTATGTGTGTGTATATGTGTAAATAAAGTCATGAAATTTTGTTTCTTTTCTTCTTAAGAGCAACAGAACTTATATACATACTCAATCATCACACATCTGGCAATGAGGCATGTTTTTATCAGCCAGGCTTGGCTTTGTTCCTCCTAGGATCATTATTCATGGAGAAATTAAAAAAGTAAAGGAGTCATTTCTCTAAGAGATGACTTAAAACAAAGGATGATAGGTCAACAAAACAAAACAAAACAAAAATGCCCTCAAAATTCTACCCCTTCAAGAAAGCCCAAGATTTTAATGGGCCAGTTGGTTTATCTAAGGTGCCCTGGAACACATTAACCAAAATGACTGAGTAATCCCTCTCTAGTAGGAACACAGTAGAAATTCTGAAAAGGATTTGGGAGGTCAAGAAAGCTCTCTGCTCAGTGAAGCTGAACCAGGCCTCAAGCTCCAGATGGAAGCAATGCAGACTGATTAGATCAATGTCAAAAGAGATAAGGGAATGTTCCTAGGGCCTGTGCCACTGTGCCCTGGGTCACTGGTTCTCAGACTTAGGAGTGCACAAGAATCCTCTGGGAAATTGCTGACAGTGCATATTCCTGGACACCATTCATTGAGGTTCTGATTCATTAAGTTAGAAACTCAAAAAAAAAAAAAAAGATGATTTTTAAAAATTCAGTTAGTCCTATGATACAAGTTAATCCTAATGGTGAAAAAGGAGAGTTTAAGCCCATATTTTACCACATAGAAGGAATGACATAGTTATCAAAAAATATAAAAACTTATGAGAAATAGAAATAAGAAAATACCTATTCAAACGTTCTTACTTTGAGTTTGTCAATGCATTGTGCTCTCACATCTTTTCTTCTTACAAGTTCCGGTGGGTTTCCATCTTGGGTGGCCCTCATTCCCATCTCTGGGTGGAGTTACTCTCTGTTTCAGTGTTTTCAAATACTAGTCCATATATATATTCCCTTTTGTTCCCCTTGTTTTTTATGTTGTAGTTATTATTGTTATTGATGTAGTCATTGTTAGATAGGACAGAGAGAAATGGAGAGAGGAGGGGAAGACAGAGAAAGGGAGAGAGAGACAGACACCTGCAGACCTGCTTTACCACTTGTGAAGCGACCCCACTGCACTGGGGAGCCTGGGGCTCGAACTGGGATCCTTCCACTGGGTCCTTATGCTTTCTGTCACAAGTGCTTAACCCGCTGCACTACCGCCCCTGACTCCCACTAGTCCCTTTCTTAAGTCCCATGCCAACGTTTCTTTGAAGTCCCACTGAAATGTCTTGCTATCATCTCAAACTTCATCAAATATAAACTAAATCTCATTTTCTTTACCAGTAAAGATGTCTCTATTCCTTCTTTTGTTAAGAGGGAAGTATTCTTCCCAATATGTGAGAAGCTTCTATAATACTTCTATTTTTTCCCATTATTATCTTTATTTATTGGATAGAGACAGTAGATAGAAGGGAAGAGATCCAGATGCCTGCAGCCCTGCTTCACCACTTACAAAGCTTTCACCCTGCAGATAGGGACCTGGGCTCGAATCTGGGTCATTACACATTATAATATGCTCACCCAAGCAGTTGCACCACCACCCAGCCCCTTTGTAACACTTCTATTTTCACCATCATTAACTTCTAACCAATAGCTAAGTTCATCTACTTAATTCTTTTCAAATTTTCTTTGCATTCACCCTGTATTTTAAAAATATATTTCAATGTATTTATTTATTTGTTGGGACATAGAGAAATTGAGAGGGGAAAGAGAGAGAGGGAGAGCGAGACAGAGAGACAGAGACAGAGAGAGACAGAGAGAGAGAGAGATTTGCAGCCCTGCCTTACCCTTAGTGAAGCCAGGGGCTTGAACCTGGGTCCTCTTGCATTCTAAGAGGTCTACTTAGCCATATGTACTCCCCACAAAGCCCCCTCACAATCACCCTTTCTAGCTGAGACAGGCATCTGGTGGTGTGCATTTGTATTGCTACACTGGAAAACATTTTATTGACATTAACATCATGCAGTAAGGCTTTTCCGGTTAACTAAGAATGATTTGCAAATATAATTATAACCATCCAAACATTCCCTCAGACTTCAAATTACATGGCCATTTCTCCCTGCTGGGTATTTAAAGTTGTTTCAATTTTTACCACTACTATAAACAATGCCATTTTACTTATAATAAACATTATTGTATATAAGACTCTGCCTCATATTATGATCATAATATACATGCTAAGAAGTGGGTTTATGAGGTGTTAAATGGCTTTTGAGATTATCACAAAATTCAGTCAAGTTACTTTCCAAATGATACTTTAAAATAAATTTTTACTACTACCAGTAAAAGAGAATATCCTCTTTACATTTGCCACATCTTTCCCACAACCACATTGTTATTTTAATGCTAATTTAATAAGGAGAAAAACTTTTCTTTTCTTTGATTAGTAGTCTGACTGAATAATTTTTGTTTTCCTGTTTGGTAGCTAGTTGGATTGAAATTTTTGTTTTCCTGTTTGGTAGCTTGCCATTTTTAGAATGACTTGAACACTGACATAAATGCTAATGATTCTGTCTTAAGTAATGGTTGAATATGAATGTCCCATAAAGTGGAATAATACGCAGCTTAAGTCAGGAGACCCAAGTTCCTTGTATTCTGTTTGTTGGTGGGTTGGTTTAATATTAGTTTACAAGATTATAAGACGTTAGTAGTATAGTTTCACAGCTATTTATGTGCATGGGCCTACAATTTACCACCCAAGTTCCAGTGTCATTACACTAGTGATCCTTCTACCTATCACCCCATGTCCCCTACCTGGTCCCTCCAATAAATAGCATTCTTTCTTTCTCCCACCTTCCATTTCTCCCTCTCTTCCTTCCTTCCTTCCTTCCTTCCTTCCTTCCTTCCTTCCTTCCTTCCTTCCTTCCTTCCTTCCTCCTCCCTTCCTTATTTCCTTCCTTCCTCCCTCCCTCCCTTCCTTCCTTCCTTCCTTTTTCTCTTCCTTTCTTTCTTCGGTGACTTATTTTTATTGCTAGCAGAGTTCTTGCTGGGGCTTGTTGCCTGCACAACAGATGCACTGCTTCAAGTGGCCTTTTCTTTTTCTTTTCTTTTCTTTATTTTGTTTTTATGTTGATAGGACAGAGAGACATTGAGAGGGGAAGCCGGACAGTGGTGCAGCGGGTTAAGCGCACAAGGTGCTATGCACAGAGACAGCCATAAGGATCCCAGTTCGAGCCCTGGCTCCCCTCCTGCAGGGGGGTCGATTCACAAGTGGTGAAGCAGCTCTACAGATATTTATTCCCCTCCCCCATCTTCCCCTTCTCTCTTTGCTTCTCTTTGTGCTATTCAACAATAAAAACAATAACAACAAGGGCAACAAAATGGAAAAAAATGGCCTCCAGAACTCCTAGATTTGTAGTGCAGGCACTGAGCTCCAGTGATCACCCTGGAGGGCAAAAAGAAAGAAAGAAAGAAAGAAAGAAAGAAAGAAAGAAAGAAAGAAAGAAAGAAAGGAAGAAAGATAGAAGTTGAGTGGGTAAGGAGGTAGAAAGATAGAGAGGCATCTACAACACTGCTTCACTACTCTTGAAGTTTTTCACTGGCAGGTGCATGGTAATGTGTGTGCTCAACCAGATGTGCCACTGCCTGACTCCTCCTGGTTTGTTTAATGCCAATTATTAGTTATTGACCAGGGGCCAATGGCTTCATCTGCTTATGCCTTGGGTTAATATGAGGGTAAACTGAGAGTATTAATGCAAAAGTGTTAGTAAAATGTAGAAATAATATAAAAATATAAGCTGGTATTTCTTTTTAAAAAATATTTATTTATTTCTTTTTGTTGCCTTTGTTATTTTATTGTTGTAGTTATTGTTGTTATTTATATGGTGTCATTGTTGGATAGGACAGAGAGAAATGGAGAGAGGAGGGGAAGACAGAGAGGGGGAGAGAAAGACAGACACCTGCAGACCTGCTTCATCGCCTGTGAAGCGACTCCCCTGCAGGTGGGGAGCTGGGGGCTTGAACCGGGATCCTTCTGCTGGTCCTTGCGCTTTGCACCACATGCGCTTAACCCGCTGCGCTACCGCCTGACTCCCATAAGCTGATATTTCTACCTCTTCAGTCAGTTTGGTAAAGACAAATATTCCAGATCTGTTTTGTTTTTGTTTTTTGCCTCCAGGGTTATTGCTGGGTCTCAGAGCCTATACTATGAATCCATTGCTCTTGGCAGCCATTTTTCCATTTTATTGATAGGACAGACAGAAATAGAGAGAGGAGGGGAAGACAGAGGGGGAGAGAAAGAAATCCTTGACTACAGCGATTCCCTTGATAGGAAAATGGTAAAACTGAAAACAGTTACGGGGTACGAAGGACACTTGGAATGCACCTTCATTCTCAAACAGCAACTCAGGGAAGTTGACTTACCCATGAATTGAAGAAGAGAGAAGATCAGAAGTAGAAGGCAAACGGGGCACACTCTGACTTCAAAGTAGGAAAAAAAATGTGGCAACTCTTGAAGGGATTGAAGACCTCACTAGAGAAGCAAATAGCAGACTTACAGAGGTATCTGACGAGAGGAGAAAGAAGGGTTCAGGAACCACACTCAAAGTAAAAAACACACACATAGCAGAACACTTTCCAAATCTGGGATTTAGTCAGGATGCACATTTTGAGGAAGCAGAAAGAACTTCCAAGTTCTAAATCCAAATTGACTGACTTAAGACACACATCATTGCAAAACTATCAAAAGTCAAGGACCAAGAAAAAGGCTTACAAGCTGCCAGGGAAAAGAAGAAAGTGACTTAAAAAGGCAGAGTTATCAGACTCACCTCAGAATTTTTCTGCAGCAACCGTGAAGGTCAGGAGAGAGTGAATATATTCAAGGTTTCCAAAGACAGCAACTATCAATCATGCCTACTTTACCCTGAAGGACTATCATTAAAGTATGAAGGAGCAATCAAAATAGTACCAGGCATATAAAAACTGAAGGAGTTTGCCATTACCAGTCCTGCCTTGAAAGAGTTACTGAAAGCAGTGCCATCAAGAATGAAAGAGGGCATTTAACTCTCAACAAGGTGACACACAGCACAATGAACCTAGAAACAACAGCCAGGGGCCAGGTGTTGGCACACCTGGTTGAGCTACTGTCCATTACAGTGTAAAGGAACCTGGATTAAAGCCCCCAGACCCCTCCTGCAAGGTGAAGCAGAGCTGCAGATGTGTTTCTATTTCCTCTACCCCTGTTCCCCATGAATTTCTCTATTCAGTAAATAAAAAAATAAATAAATCATATATAAAAATGATTAATAAAGGGAGTCGGGCAGTAGCACAGCGGGTTAAGCGCATGTGGCACAAAGCGCAAGGACCGGCATAAGAATCCTGGTTCGAGCCCCCGGCTCCCCACCTGCAGGGGAGTCGCTTCAGAGGCGGTGAAGCAGGTCTGCAGGTGTCTGTCTTTCTCTCCCCCTCTCTGTCTTCCCCTCCTCTCTCCATTTCTCTCTGTCCTATCCAACAATGAACGTCAATAACAACAACAATAATAACTACATCAATAAAAAAAAAGCAACATGGGTAACAAAAGGGAATAAATATTTTTAAAAATGATTAATAAAAAGAAACACTAGTCATAGAAATATGAGCCAACATTAAATTACAAAAGTGGAGGAAGAAATGGCTCAAGGATATTCAAGCAAAGAATGGTGAGACAAGAATAATTTGAAAAGAACTATGCTAGATGCATTAATATATGCTATTTAAACTATAGATGGCCTTTTGTGTGTAACATGCATATATGGTCCTCCCTGCCTTTTTCAATGATGTCATTTTCTCTCTAGTGCTTCTTAATCTTTCTTATATCTTTTTTTTTGGTCTGTTTTTCTTTAGTTTTTTTTATATTTATTTATTTATTCCCTTTTGTTGCCCTTGTTGTTTTATTGTTGTAGTTATTTTTTAACTATTTAAAATATTTATTTATTCTCTTTTGTTGCCCTTGTTTTATTGTTGTTGTTGTTGTTGATGATGATGTCCTTGTTGTTGAATAAGACAAAGAGAAATGGAGAGAGGAGGAGAAGACAGAGAGGGGGAGAGAAAGATAGATACCTGCAGATCTGCTTCACCACTTGTGAAGTGACTCCCTGCAGGTGGGGAGCCTGGGGCTTGAACCAGGATCCTTATGCTGGTCCTTGCCAAGCTTTGCAGCACCTGCACTTAACCCACTGTGCACTACCTCCCGACTCCCTTGTCTGTTTTTTCTTATTCGTCTTATCATTTATCATATACTGAGGGTTTCTTTAATTTTGTGTTCTAAGACACTCGTTTTGATAGTTTATACCTGTCACCAAATGATCTGCATTTCTTTGAAAGCCAGTTACAATGTGGCTTTGCTCATATGTTCAATATAAAGAACCAAAACACATGAACTTGTTAAAAGGAAAAAGAAAAGTCATCAACCTGTCACTAAGACTTGGGGATAACTGTTGGGCTAGCAACGCAAAAGAGAGATGACCCAGGAACCAAGCTCATGGTGGCAAGGCAATTCAAATCTTTATTCATCCAAGCACCCCAAAGTGGTAGCACACCTGGTTAAGGCACATGGTAGCACACCTGGTTAAGGCACATGGTAGCAACCCTGGTTAAGGCACCGTTATCCGCAATGGCCATGGCCAGAGTCAGCCTCCCTGTCTGCCCACTTGCTCCTCCCATGCCAGAAAATGGAAAAGGCAAGTCGGAAATGGAAGTGGGTTGACAACACCATACATGGTTAGGAAAGGGGTGGAGAAAGGTGAAAGGTGGCTGGGAAAGGTAAGGACTTCCTTAGCAACTGTTGCTAGGGGTTTAACTGGTAGGATTAATAATACCCTGCAGGGAATTAGGGAGGAGACCTGAAGTCATTTGTAAGACAAAGCAGAAGACTGATATGTAGATAATAAAAGAGCGGGCCATAGTTTCAAAGAATTCAGGGTGGAGCAGGGGGATTTGGCTTAATGTTTTAAGGAATACAGTTCTCCTGGAGGCAGAAAAATGCAGGGTGCTTTGTGAGGCAGGGAGTCTGATAAAATGAGGCAAACCTTGGGGGGTCTCATGTCCCTCCTCGCTCAACCTCTCAGTAGAGAGAGACTGACAGGATGGATGCCTATACCTCAGGTCAAGCCTTGCCAAGCTCTACCACATCATCTTAATTTCCTTACAGATAACTATAGTGGTTATCCTAAGAGGGGGAGGGGCAAAATTAGAGTAAGGGAGATGAAGGACACAGAAATATGGTGGTGGGAGCAGTGTGGAACTATCTAACCCTGTAATCTTACAGCCTTGTAAATTATTATTCAACCACCAATAAAAAATAAAAACAAAGAGTGTGTGTATGACAGAGAGAGAGAGATAAAGAGAGAGAGAGAGAGAAAGCACTATGCATCACCATTCACCATGGGAGGAACTCCAGTCCAGTAGAAAAGGCAGATAGTCTTAATGGACCAATTAAAAATTGAGTCCAGGTAAGACTAGGAATAAAGGTAAATTAAGGAAGTGAACTATTTTCTCCATGACCCTTGTGGTATTATCCAGTGGCTATTTTGCCCTTTAAAGTCTATTCCTGAATCCTATCTACCTTACCTCTTTGAAATAAAGTTTGCATATGTGGAAAAAAAAAAAAGAAAAGGAGAAGAAATGGTGGTGTCTCCTACAGTTTCTGTCCCGAAGTAGCAAGGGACACTAAATCCCACAAGTCACTGGCCCAAACAAGTGCAACAGCCAATCCTGATGGCAGAAAGGTAGAGAAATAACTATTGATAACAACTACAAATATCTCTTAGCACAGAGCCGAGAAATTTTTACTGGAAAAGGGGAAGTGAATGTTGGAAAACAGGATACAACTTGTCACATGTTGCTGTTTGTTGCTTAGTGAAAAAACTGAGCCCTTCTCACTTAATGATGGGCTTTTTGGTCAATATCATACTACCTCAGTCATCTGGGACCCTATTCAGGGAATCCTTGGATTCCCACACAAATATGATGTGTCTAGACCACTAATGGATCTCTTTCTCCACCACCACTGGTCACTTCATTCAGGAACATCACCATAAGCCCTCTTATAGGCCTTCCCAGAACTTTGCCCTCTCCATAAAACAGAAATGGTAGAGACATCCCTACTCTGAGAAGGGAGGCTGGGTCATCCCTCCCTATCACCTGAGGAAGACTAGTCCTGAAATGAGTGCAGCCTGCAGTGTTCCTAGCTGTGGTCATGAACTACTGCTCAGACCAACAGGAACTTAGAGGTTACACAAGCTCCCATGATATGTATGCCCTGGGTCAGGTTGATGGGATAAATAGTTAATGTTACTTATAGATTTTTCCCACCAAGAATGGGAACTACTCTTGGCCCTAACTCAGTTTTCTAGTCCTTTTCTCTTCTCTGACACCATCTTCTCGGACAATATTTTTATCCAACTCCATGTTAGCTATCAAACTCAAGCAAAATCTATGACAGTCATGGGTCCCTACAAACATGGCTAAAATGGACTTCCTAGCTTTTCTCTCTACCTTAAGATCCAGATCTCATCTGTTTTGTTCCTACTTTTTGGCACCTGTTCATCAATCATTTTGTCCTGCTTGATATCTTGCTGCCTTTAAGCCACCAAGTTGCAGATGTTATCAGGATTCCATGCTGACTCCCCTGGGCAGAAAAACCTCACCAATGTATCCAGGAACCTCATTGCTCCTGAGTTCTACCTCACTAGAGAAAGACAGAAACTAGCTGGGGGTATGAATTGACCTGCCAATGCCTATGTCCAATGGAGAAACAATTACAGAAGCCAAAACCCCCTCCTTTATACCCTAAAAATAACTTTTTCCCATACTCCCAGTGGGGGAGAAAGGACAGGAGGAATATCATCAGAGGGCTCTGAACTCCGACTCCATCTGAAACCAGAGAGAGGGGAGGGTAAACGAAGGGACATTGGATGTAGTAATAGTTGTATGTGTGACTTGGAAAAGAAGAGAAAATGGGACCTGAAATGGACAGTTGTGTACAAATATAGACAGATAGTTGTAGAAGTAATAGTTAACCCCTCTCTGCAGCCTTAGGAGAACTGCTATAGATAATAATGGAGGGATTGGGGATCCAGAACTCTGGTGGTGGGAAGGGTGCAGAGTCATATCCCCGTTATCTTGTGATTTGTAAATTAATCTCAAATCGCTACTAAATATTTATAAAAAGAAAAAAATTGAGCCCTTGTCCATATAAAGTAATATATATATATAATATATATATGAACTGGCATATCTGGATACATTATGGGGTCCAAATTTCTGATTCACTGCCATAGCGATTCACTTTGTTTTCACTGCCCATGGGATCTATGTTAGAGACTGGGATAAGTCGGGATGTCAAGTCACTCTGATAAGTGGTCACCTTAAGAACCATTGGCACACTTACAGTGACATGCAAATATAGGCAGGAAGTAGCAAGAGAAATTCTCTGCCAAGGTTGGAGTCAAAAGAATTCATACTGGCAGAATATGTTTATACAAAAGTGTTTTACATTGTCTTGGATTTTGATGTATAACACATTTGAGTGTTCTATTTTTAAATGGAGTGCTTAAAAGCAGTCAAACACTGAATTAGAGGTTTCAAAATTGATCCCATTCCATATTTAAACTGCACACTAACAGCTTCTGAGTTATATTTATGCTCACTGAGGAAGTGTCTGTTAGTTATTCATTTATTACTCATTCATTCTTTTATCCAGATAACACCTAACATTTACTAAGTCCTGAGGCGTCACGGTATAGCATTCGAGAGACAAAAATGAATAGTAATATCCCAATCTGGAAGAACTCACAATCCAGTAAGGGATATAGGCATGTGAAAAAAAAGGGGGGGCGGGCGTTAGCGCAGTGGGTTAAGCACAAAGCGCAAGGACTGGCATAAGAATCCTGGTTCGAGCCCCCAGCTCCCCACCTGCAGAGGAGTTGCTTAACAGGTGGTGAAGCAGGTCTGCAGATGTCTATCTTTCTCTCCCCCTCTCTGTCTTCCCCTCCTCTCTCCATTTCTCTCTGTCCTATCCAACAATGAACGACATCAACAACAACAATAATAACCACAACAAGGCTACAGCAACAAGGGCAACAAAAGGGGGGAAAATGGCCTCCAGGAGCAGTGGATTCATGGTACAGGCACCGAGCCCCAGCAATAACCCCGGAGGCCAAAAAATAAATAAATGTAATAAATAACAACAATTGAAGACTAGTACAAAAGGTACCTCGTGAAATTTAAAAGAATATGTTTTCGAAAGCCAGATAGATCAGGACTTAAATTTTACCAGTTGTGTGACCTTAGGTGTTTTACAAGTTTCCAGTGTCCCAGAGTGTTTATATTTAAAGAATATTGTACCTATGTTTATATTTAAAGATTATCATA
This sequence comes from Erinaceus europaeus, assembly GCF_950295315.1. Classification (NCBI taxonomy): domain Eukaryota; kingdom Metazoa; phylum Chordata; class Mammalia; order Eulipotyphla; family Erinaceidae; genus Erinaceus; species Erinaceus europaeus. The sequence continues at coordinate 121,373,457 of NC_080168.1, read as the reverse complement.
CCTATTTGATTTATTTTGGATGAGGATTGGGGATAGAATGTATAAAACAACAAGTATATTTTCAGAACATAATAGAACCTCAGGGGCTGGGTGGTGGCACACCTAGTTGAGTTCGCATGCTACAGTGCACAGAGATCTGAGTTCCAGCCCCTTGTCCCCATCTGTAGGTGGAAAGCTTCATGGTTGGTGAAGCAGTGTTGTAGGTGTTTTTCTCCCTACCTCTACCTTCTCTCAATTTCTATCTCTAGCCAGTCAATCATTCTATCAAATGATATGTTAAAAACAGCTACAAGCTCAGACAGAGCTGCTTATATCAAGACACGTTTTGGAAAATTATATATAACAACTCAAAATGATTCAGTTTGGTGTGAGGACATACCAAATACAGTTCAGAGATTTATACAAAGGACAAACATAGGCTTGGGTGTCTCTGACCACAAGATGCTTAGGGGATAAAGAAAAAGTCACACGCAGAGTATGAACTCGAACAGAGAAGATTATGAACTTTATGTACCAAGGTAAAGAATGTGGTACAGAGGTCGGGTGGCAGTGCACCCAGTTGAGGGCATGGAGTATGAGCAAAGATCTAAGTTCAAGCCCCACCGGCATGGAGAAAACTTCAAAAGCGGTGAAGCAGGTCTGCAGATGTCTCTATTTCTCTCTCTCCCCTCTTAGTTTCTTTCTGTCCTATCAAGCAATAAGAAAAGAAGAAATGGATGCTGGGAGCAGTGGATTTGTAGTTTAGGTAAAACATGCCCTAGTAGTACATCTAGTGGCTAAAAAAGAAAGAAAGAAAGAAAGAAAATATTGAATATATGGACTTTAAAATTTAAAATTATTTAAAATTAAAAACTTTAAAATTATTGCTAGCTGGCTCTCTCTTCTTTTCCTCCCTCACCAGAATTTGCCACATACAATCTTTTTGTTTGTTTGATTTATATTTATTTATTCCCTTTTGCTACCCTTGTTTGATTGTTGTCGTTGTTGGATAGAACAGAGAAAAATGGAGAGAGGAGGGGAAGACAGAGAGGGGGAGAGAAAGAGAGACACCTGCAGATCTGCTTCACCACTTGTGAAGCGACCCCCATTCCCCACAGGTGGGGAGCAGGGATTTGAACCGGGATCCTTATGCGGGTCTTGTGCTTTGCACCACCTGCGCTTAACCCGCTGCACTACCGCCCAACACCCCCACATACAGTCTTTTACAGTGGTCACTGGGAAAGGAAATCCTATTGGGTTTTCAGAAACCCCACCCCCGGTCTTCACTGTCTTTTCACCTGCTTCTTCTGTCACCTTATTCCTGAAAGTTTATTTTACCTCTCACCAATTGCCACTTTGTGAGACATTCCTCTTCACTTCTCTGCTTTGTTTTGAAGTTGCTAGTTCCAGCAACTAGTTAAGGATCTCTAATGAGCTCACCATCAAGACCAATTATTTTTATTTTGGAAATAGAGACCTGCTTTGAAATTGTGCTTTATAATATACTTCCCTGATTTCCTTTTAGACACTTTGATGTCTTCCATGCTATTTTTTCCTTCACTAAACTCTCTACTGAAACCTCTACTTTTCCTTTCTCCAATAATTCTGCTCTCCAGCAAAATTTCCCATTCCTCTCAGCCTTCAGCGCAGGCAGGTGGAATCTGAAACCTGCTCTTTGATGAGCTTTCCCTGCCTTGAATTCAGACATGTTCTCCAGAGCCAACCACCCCTTAAGCAAGGAAGCACTGTTCAAGCTATGTTCCTTCTGACATTAGCAGAGAGGAGTGTCTTCTGAAGTTCACCCTGTGGTTCAAGAAAACACAAGAACTGGCCACATCAAGGAATCCAGACCCTGCCTCTTGACTCTACATACAGTTAATATGCAAAAAAAAAAAAAAAAAAAATGGCTTCAGACGATCTCTCTTTCTCTTTCTTTTCCTCCAGGGTTGTTGCACAGTGCCTGCACTATGAATCCACTGCTCCTAGTGGCCATTTTCCCCATTTTTTTTTATTGGAAAGGACAGAGAGAAGTTGAGAGAGGAGGTGGACAGAGAGGTAGAGAGAAAGATAGTCACTTGCAGACCTGTTTCACAGCTTGCAAAGTGTCCCCTCAGTAGGTGGGGATCTGGGGGCTCAAACCAGGATCCTTGTGTAGGTCCTCGAGCTTAACCCGGTGCGCTACCACCTGGCCCCCAGAAGATTTTTCTTTCTATTGCTCAATCTTACCCTCCTGCTCCCTCAATTTCATCTTTGAAAAAAATCTATGGGACCTCTAGGATGTACATTTATTTTTCTTAAAGCTAAGCTTATTGAGATGTTACATATATAAAACAATATCCAACAATTTAAAGTATATAATTTGCTGAGTTTTCCCAAATGGGTTCATGCATCGTTAATCACCAGTCAAAATACTGCTTTCCCTCCCCTCCCCATCAATCCAGAACCTTTTTCTTCTGCCCTCTGTACAATAAATCCTTTTCCTCCAGGCCAGTCCCCACAGACACTGTTTCCCATCACTATGCTCTCGGTTTTTGAAATTTTCATATTAGTTACAACCCAGTCTTCTGAATCTATTTCTTTCATTTGACATGTTTTTTATTGTAATCTATCTTATTTTTTTTAAAAAAAATAGAGACAGAGAGGGCAGAGAGACAGTCAAAGAGATCACAGCACCAGAATTTCCTTCATTTCAGTGGTGACCAAGCTGGAATCTAGTTCTTAGATATGACATACAACAGCACACTAGTTAGATGAACTATTTTGCCAGCCCTCATCCATTTCATTTCCTGCACAGATAACATTTTTTTAAAATTTCCGAGCCTTATTATAATCTATAAATATATTCGAATTTGATTATTCATTTACCAGTTCACGGACATTTGTGCTGATTCGGGTGTGGGCTAATATTAAGAAAGTTGTCATGAGCCTTTGCACACAGCTTTTTATTTCTTTTAAATAAATACTTAGGAGTTAGATTGATGTTTTATGAGACAAAACTGAGTGGCTATGCCATTTTTTATAGATCCAGACAGAGAAAAAGAGAGAGGAGGGAGGAGAAGGGGGCAGAGAGAAAGAAACACACAGAGAGAGAGAGAGACCACAGCAATTAAGCAGATCGATACCCAAGCAAGCTGTTTTGCCATCCCTGAGTGACGATATCATTTTACTTTCTCAACAGAGTTGAGAGTTCCCTATCCTCCCGACACTTGGCATCATCCTTTGAAAAAAATAATAATAAAATCAGTTACTAGTGTCTACTGACATTCTGTTATGGTTTTATTTTGCATTTTTGTAATGACTAAGGATGTAGAACATATTCTCTGTGCATACATGTCATTGAGACATGTATTTGATGATGTGAATGTTCAAATATCTCATCTTTCTATCTAGGCTAGTTTGACTTGTTATTGGTTTATTTATAGACTTTGGATCAAGCCTTTATCACTTATATATTTAGTGCAGCAGGTTAAGCATACATGGCAGTTATGCATTTAGTGTAGGGAAGGAAAAATAATTTTCCTTCAACTCATTGAAGTTCTTGTTTGTAAATACCCAATAATAAAAGATCCATTAGCAAGAGAAAAGCAAACAGGAGTTTCAGGGCATAGGGACTTCTAGATTACATAGGTAATACCAGGGAAGCTGAGTAACTCCCTAAAGTGGTATAAGTCACCACCTTGAATGCCATCTCCAGCTGCAAAGTAAAAATCTGTATTGACAGAGGGCTAGACGCTGAGGGCTGGCATGAGGAAAGTCAGCTGCAGGGGGTTAACAGGAAAAGCATGACAAACATAATTCTTAAGTAGGCTTATGTTCCGTCTCCATTGATAAGCATTTCTAGAGTTTTAGTCATTCTCTTTTTCCTGGTATAGAGAGGTAAGTACCTTACAGATGAAGACTTTCCTTGTAAATGTCAAAGTCTCTTAACAAAAGAATGGCTTTTGCTCAGTTTTCAGAAGTTCTCCTCTGTTTATAGTCTCTCAAATAAACAAAAAACAATCAGCCCAAAATAGTCAATAAGCAAAAGGCATATTTAGGGACATTATGGAGAAGATATAATCTCTTTCCTCATCAATGATGTTACTTTGCATTTTCTTAACAATTTCTGTTAAAAAAAGACTTGTTGTTTGAGCTATTCCTTTGCAAACAGTGTGGTGTAAATTTGAGGTCTTTATTATATTTTATTTTTGGCATATAACTATTCAAGCATCCCAGTAGCACTGGTTGAAAACACTATTTTTTCCACATTTATGTTGGTGGACACATCAAAATCAGTTGATTTATTTCTGTCCTGTCCTCTTAATGTATACCTTTTATTTCATCACTACTATATATTTTTTTAATATCTCAATAATTTTATTTAGTTTCTTTTCATCTCATAGAATTTAGAAATAGCTTTTTTGTTTGTTTGCTTGTTTTTGTCTTACCAAATAAGCAAACAAAGCCCTGGGATTTTGATTGTCTGTTGTTAAAATTTGGTGGCTCCAGCTGGCTGGGCTGTTAAAATTTGGAGGTTCCAGCTGGCCGCTGGCCGGGCTAGCTTCACGGGCGGGTAACAGAGACGCGGAGACAACAGCTGGGCAGGGAAGCTGTATTTCTTTATTCAGGAACAACGATTCATAAACTAAACCAAACTAATCACCAAACAGAACTCAGCTGTCTCTTTGCGGTGGCGCAAGCACTCTCTCTCACTCTTGAACTCAGGAACCCTGGAACTCTGGAACTCTGAAACTTTGGAACCCTGGAACTCTGGCCCTCTCTTGGGGTTCCTAGGGGCGGGCCCGCGAAACTAACTGGACTGATCCAATTCTCTTGGCGGGGGGGGGGAACTAGAACAACCCAATGTAAAGCATACAACAATTGTCATTGCACTGAAAAAAAAAATCAACAGAGGAGAATCGAGCATCTTATATTGAGGCAATCCAAGAACACATTCCAGATCTCCATTAATTTAGTTGTTTTTCTTCATTTCTCTGAGTCGTGTTTCACAGTTTTCAGTGTACAAGCCTGGTATATATACATTTTCATAAATTTATTCTCAGTTGCCTGGTTTGTTGTTAATGGATATATGGTTGCTATTTTCAATTTCTAATTGCTTATTATGATTTTATAAAGTATGACTGCGGCTTTATATTATATTTTGTATTCTGAAAATGTTAGATTCATCTAGTCAGTTAAAGCTGTTTTTAAAATATTCCTTGGGGGGGGTCGGGCTGTCGGGTGGTGGCAGTGGGGTAATCGCACGTGGCGCAAAGCGCAGGGACCAGCGTAAGGATCCCGGTTCCAGCCCCCGGCTCCCCACCTGCAGGGAGGTCGATTCACAGGCAGTGAAGCAGGTCTGCAGGTGTCTTTCTCTCCCCCTCCCTGTCTTCCCCTCCTCTCTCCATTTCTCTCTGTCCTGTCCAACAACGAACAACATCAACAATGGTAATAATAATAACCACAGAGAGGCTACAACAACAAGGGCAACAAAAGGGGGAAAAATGGCCTCCAGGAGGGGTGGATTTATGGTGTAGGCACCGAGCCCAGCAATAACCCTGGAGGAAAAAAAAAAAAAAAATATATATATATATATATATATATATATATATTCCTTAGGATTTTCTACATAGATAATTCTGTCTTTTGTGAATCAAATGGGTTTTATTTCCTTTCTTTTGAATCTGTATTCCCTTCTTTCATATTATTAGAGTGGCTAATATCAGCAGTACAATGGCTGACATCTTTCTCCCATGCCCATATAACAGAAAGTGTACCATTTAGTACAGTGCTGTCTGTAGGGATGTTCTAAAAGTGTCTTTTAGTATCTTATTAAATTTTAATCTCAATTCTAGTTTTCTGAGCATATATTATAATCAGATATTGAATTTTGTCTATTCAAATTGTCACACAGTTTTTCATTTTTAGACTGTTAGTATGGTGAATTATATCAAGTGGATTTTTAGAGCTACATTTAAAGCAATACATACAGATGTTGATCCGTGATACATAACTGAAACTTTGTAATGTATTAATGCAATATAAATTTAATAATTTTTTTTTCTGAAGGAATGGCTATTTCTAGTCTCACTGAAACAACTTGCTTGGGCAATGCACTACTTTGCCATGCACACAGCCCAGGATTAAGCTCGGCTCTCACTGCACTGGAGGAAACATCAGTGCTATGGATTCTCTAGTTCTTTCTTTGCCTTTTTATCTCTGTCTTTATAAAAAATATCTATTTCTAGTAAAATTTCTGTCCAGTACACTAATTTTCATTCTTCTAGTTAGCCAAGAGACTGCTAAAAATTTCTCATAAGGCTAGAGGATCTAAGTTAATCTATGTTTGTAATAATCTACATGTTAGAGGGAATTCCTGTCCTGACTATTTTGGGAGATCTATCATTTGAGAGATAGAAAGAGAGAGAGAGGAAGTGAGAGAGGTAGAGGAGAGAGAGAGAGAGAACACTAAGCTTAGAGTCATTTTATACCTATGTTCATGACTTTTTAATTAAATTATAATTAACAGATTTTTAAAATTACCAGTAACCTAGTACATTGGTATACTTCTTAAAAAATTGTAATTCCTTCATCTGGCTTTATCAGCATAACACTTGCCTCATAAGGATAATTGGAAAGTTAAAATATTCTCTTCTATTTTCCTAGAATAGCTAGTGTAGTGTTGATTTTTTTAATCCTTAAATGTTTTGTAAAATTCAGAAATACCATACAACACTGGCATTCATCTGCAAAATTTTCATAATTTGAATTATCTTCCATTCATAAGCATGACTGTTTGATCAAATTAGTATGTAATAGCCTTATGGTCCATGCTTTAAACCCCAGAAAGCTCTTTCTAGATTTATTCCACAGATTACAAGATCTAAGTAGTGATCATATAAAAACTGACTTTGGATTTCTTAGCTCTATTATACATATTTTTCAGGAAAAGTGAGTGGGTTGATTTCATAGAAATAATTGCAACTATTGGTAGGGGAAAAAATCTTGACAAAATTTGACTGATAGGCCATTTTAAAACCTACTCTCTAGGGAGTCGGGCTGTAGCGCAGCGGGTTAAGCGCAGGTGGTGCAAAGCACAAGGACCGGCATGAGGATCCCAGTTCGAACCCCGGCTCCCCACCTGCAGGGGAGTCGCTTCACAGGCGGTGAAGCAGGTGTCTATCTTTCTCTCCTCCTCTCTGTCTTCCCCTCCTCTCTCCATTTCTCTCTGTCCTATCCAACAATGACAACAACAATAATAACTACAACAATAAAACAACAAGGGCAGCAAAGGTAATAAATAAATAAAATAAATATTTAAAAAAAAATAAAACCTACTCTCTAGTCTAACCTATTTTAAGATTGATATTATTATTATTTATAAAAAAGAAACATTGACAAAACCATAGAATAAGAGAGGTACAACTCCACACAATTCCCACCACCAGATCTCTGTATCCCATTCACTCCCCTGATAGCTTTCCTATTCTTTAACCCTCTGGGAGTATGGACCCAAGGTCATTGTGGCATACAGAAGGGTGAAGGTCTGGCTTCTGTAATTACTTCTCCACTGAACATGGGCATTGACAGGTTGATCCATACTTCCAGCCTGTCTCTCTCTTTCCCTAGTAGGATGGGGCTTTTGGGAAGCTGAGCTCCTGGACATATTGGTGGGGTTGTCTATCCAGGGAAGTATGGTCGGCATCATGCTAGCATTTGGAACCTGATGGCTGAAAAAAGAGTTAACATACAAAGCTAAACAAATATGGACCTAAAGGCTGGAATAGTGCAGATGAAGAGTTGGGAGATCCTCCATTTTGTAGATAGCTAGTAGGCATATTTTAGTTATATTCCAAAGGGCCAGTGGTTATACTAGTTTTTTTTTTTTTTTTTTTTCCCTGAGCCTGGAATCTGATACGCAGGTGGATCCAAGTTATTGTCTGGGGGAGATGATGTCCTGGCTAGAAAAAGAACAGAAAGCTGGATCAGGGAAGAGAGTAGCTCCCAAACATGGGAAAGGTATATAAATATTGTTGACTATAAGCCCCATCAATTTGATTTGGTCTGGAGCCCATATTCAACTTAGGAGCCTATGTGGCCTCTGCATCCCTGTAGATCTGAGCTCACATTCTGTGGTCATGAGTAGGAACATTTCAAGCTGCCCCATTTTCGACCCATTTTCCTTGATGTAGCATAGAGTATTGTCCAGCTTCCCTTTGGAGCATGGGACATTCTCTACCATTCTTTATCCAAGTTGAGGGCAAGGTCCTATGGGGGCCCACAAAGGGGTCTATTTTGTTGCTCCTGATAGATGACTGGTAACAATGGATAGAGGGAATTATTTGAGGCCCATGATGTCTGTTTGGGAATCTCAGGAATCCCCGAATAGGGCTAGTTGATAGGGTGGCCTGATAGTGATTAAAGAGTCATCATTAAAATATGCCAGTCTCTTGCCCTTATTCAGCTTTTGCAGTCTTTGCTTTGCTAAGGTTAGCTTTGGAGTGAGTGAGAGAACTGTAATAGGAGTAGGTGAGGAGGGTATCTGAGTTTAATTAGATACTATTTCCTTAGGAACTTTATACTGACTTAACTGCAGACTATTGTGTACTTTTGCTTTCAGGTATATATTTTGCCCTAATTTATGGATTCATGTGAACATACGCTTTATCTCACAGGACCTGGTCTATATCTAGGTTTTGGGACTCTATTAGGAAGTGAACCTCATGTAATGGAATTAGAGCATACTATGAACGGAAAGGTCTCACCCTAGTAATGAAGCTGAAGGGTTGACATTCCATGCCTGAAGTCTCTGGACACAGTCTGAAGTGAAGCATGCTGAGGTGGTACTCAGTAATTCCTTTCCTAGGGAAATACCCCAAGAACTCCATAACACCCAACCAAAAAATATATTTGTACACCTATATTCATAGTAGCTCAATTCTTAATAGCTAAAACCTGGAAGCAACCCAGGTGCCCAACAACAGATGAGTGGCTGAGAAAGCTGTGGTGTATATACACAATGGAATACTACAAAGCTATTAAGAGCAATAAACCCACCTTCTCTTACCCATCTTAGATGGAGCTAGAATTATGTTAAGTGAGCTAAGTCAGAAATATAAAGATGAGTATGGGATGATCCCACTCATCAATAGAACTTGAGAGCAAAGAACAGAAAGGGAAACTCAAAAAGCATGATTTGACTATATCTGGAGTAGGGCACCAAAGTAAAAACCCTGGGGATGAAGGTGAGGGTGAGGGTGGATATTTGGCTTCCCCGGGTGGAAGGAGCTGTGGGGTGGGTAGGATGGGACACAGTCTTTTGGTGGTGGGAATGGTGTTTATGTACAATCCTATTAATTTGTAGTCATATAAAGCACTATTTAATTAATATGAGAGGGGAAAATTGATTTTTTGTCTTAAACTTTTTAAAGCACAGACTGAGTCTTTTAAATACATAGACTGAGTCTTTGATATGTTGACTTTCTCAAAAGCCTAGACCAGGGAGAACAGAAGCAGCTGGTGGCATAGCTATATACAAATAATGTCAAAGGACATAAATTATGGGGATGTTGTGTATGATACAGCAAATCCTAACAAAGGGATTTTTCAAAGTTAAACCAATTACCAAATAATGTGATTATAGAAATAACTACCTATTGTCTTCTTAACCCTAAGACAGCAGGAACCTCCCATTTCCTCTCTAGAGTCTATATTTCCCCCAGTCCTGGAACTTCTAGAGTGGGGTTCACTTTACTGCATGCTTCTCTCAATTCATTCTAAATGATACTGCATCTGCTGATCAACACAGTGAGTACCACCTCAACATGCTTCACTTCAGACTGTGTGAAGATTGATATTATAAGTCAATCATCTTTAAGTGGGATGCATACATTTTAAGACAATGCTATAAATATACTTCATCATCTAAATGTTTTTCCTAGTGACAGTTGTAGGAATACCTTGTGCCTTCACCACTGGGGTTATACTCTCATCTTTGCATTTCCAAACTGCAAGGTATTTAGCACATATTTGAAGTAACTTCTGATGGAGCTAATTACCTTTTGTTGAGCAGATCCTAGGCACAATAATACATTTTCCATCCCACTTTCAGGGCCTGGAGTCTATCTTAATGATGCACAAACCCTAGGTTCATCTAGAAAATTTTGCTTCCCTAGAAGGCATTGTAGTGATGACTTTAACTGTTAAAAAAAAGTGATGGACTTTTTAATTTTGCCCTTAGCTCAAAATAATTCACATGCTAAACCAGCACATACTTGGGATGGCCTCATCTGGACATCTTTGCGAGGTCTATTAGAACATCTTGGGGAGGCTTATTCAAAACCATCCACATTCCTTGGCATGACATAAAAAGAACTTTGTTACCCAATTCCTGACTCATTCATTATTTATCTCTTAATTTTGAGTTCATGAAGTAGGCAGTGAAATCAGGGCACTGAAGTGGCATATGCAGTGCTAATTATTGAACCTGCGACCCTAGGCATGAGCCTCTACCTCATGAACCACTTCCATGGCTTCAGCCTTATTATACTGGTCCCACCAAAACACCCCCCCACCCCCATATATACACAAACACAATCTCAAATCATTTTCCATGCCAGGGACACTTCCTTCAACACATGTGCTGTCACATTCACACAAACAGTCATCCATTTCCTTGTTTCTTGTCTAATTCTTACTCATCCTAATGTTCCAGTTGTCTCCATGGAATTCTTTCCTGAGAAACTAGGTCTGAATTAGATATCTTCTATGTATTCTCACAGTGGTCCTTTGCTACTTTACGAAATGTTCCATCATCATCCTGAAATGTAATCTCCCTGAAGGCAAGAGTAATATCTTATTCAGTGCTGTATCCTAGAAGTCTAGCACTGCTTCTGATTGGTTATAGAGGCTTAATTTGTATTGAAACACTAGGTGAATGACTGAATGTAACCTACATTCTAAGTGATATCCCGGGGAAGCTAAGAACCTATACTTATATGCCAGGAAAATCAGAAACTCTAAAATATATAGAAGAAAATATCAGTGAAACTTTGCAGGATCTTCATGCCAAAGATGGAGAAGATTTAGAAACTGAAGTCCATGGGCATAGGACAAAGAAGAGTAAGTAAATGGGACAACATAAAGTGAAAGAGCTTTTACACATTGAAAGCAAACTGCCCATGGATAACCAGACAACCCAGTATATAGGAGAAGATATTTTCACATCACATATCTGACAAGCAACTGATATCAACCATCTTTACAAAACTGGAACAGATCTGTAAAAGAAGTAAAAAAGAAAGGAAAATTAAAACTCCACTGAAATACAGTCTAGTACCTGAGAGAATGGCCTATATCAACAAACCAGGAAATGACAGGTACTGGCAAGATGGTGGAGAAAAAGGGACTCTGCTACACTACTGGTGGGAATGTAAACTGGTACAGCCCCTTTGGAAGACTGTATGGAGAGTCCTCAAACAACTAAAAATGGAATTGCATTATGATCCTGCAATAACATTCTTAGGCACTTATCCAAAGGACACTCAAACTCTAATAACTTGAAGGGACATATGCAACCCTATATTCAGAGCTGCATTAGTCACAATAGCCAAAGATAGAAGCAGCCCAAATGCCTATTGACAGATGACTGGCTAAAGAGGTTATGAGGCATATATTCCACGGAATGATACTCTGCAATAAAAAATGATATTGTATCCTTTGGGTGAAAACGGATGGAACTGGAAGTGTTTATGTTTAGTGAAATAGGTAAAGAAATAAGAGACAGCACTGGATGGTCTCACACTTATGTGGAATCTAGAAAACTTATACACATGAACCTGAAAACGAAAACCACAGAAACAAGGAATTTATCTCTAAGACTTGTGAGAACTATGGTAATTCTCTTTGGGAGATGGCAGGTTGGGGCACAGAACTTTGGTAGTGGGTGTGGTCTGATAAACTATACACTGTAGTCTTAAAATATTATAACCCACTACTAAGCAAAGTATAAAATGAAAAAAAAACTCTATGAATGACCACAATCAAGAAGATAAGTTGGAAACAGTTTTGTCAAAAACATTCTTTGTAGACTGATGAACAAAGGAAGAACAACTTCACCAGTGTCAGATGATCATTATCCCCCACGGCAACACATGGAAGTTGGTTTGTCATGCAGCTTAGTAGAGTCAAAAAACATCATTCTAACCTCTAAAAAATTCTGAATGATTACAGCTGAAAAGATTGAAAGAAAGTCAAGAGTAATTTTCTCCAATCTCCAAACATCAAGGTATTATATCCTTATGCTAAACCAGATAGCACATCTAACAAACACTACAAGATGCTTGGCATTTGATTAGATGATACAGTTGGTGCATTTTCAAGTGACAGACTGAAATGCTCAATTTTATTTTCTTTTTAATGTCATTCATTAAAGATTAATTTATGGTGGCATGGCAAAAGAGCCTGAGTCAAGTTTCAGCAGGAAATTATTCTGACTTTGACAATAACCAGTTTGTCTTATGAAAGTAACCCTTCCAAGTTCTTTTTAAATTTTTATCCATCAAGTGATGTGCACAGATGCTACATTTTTCTGTATTATGAGAGAAATTAGGAGAAGCTATTGAATATATACTAGACTTAATATTTCAATTAGGAATAAAAATAAAGCATTAGATAACACTGTCATAGCAAATGAGACTGACAATAGTAAGCTTTAGTCTACTTTACTACTGAATTAAGTTCTCAGTAATTATTAAAAGTAATAGCTTTCAAAATATGCTGAAACATTAATATTTTTATAGTCTATAAAGACTAAAAATTTTTAAGTAAAATAAGAGTTTTATAAACATGTGCTTCAAAATATTTTGCCTAATGTCTAGATAGTTTAAAATAGCACATTTCTTTTATATTCAAATTTCATGTGTGAGGAAGAAATTGAACCTCTCATTTTTTTATTATTTATTTTCCCTTTTGTTGCCCTCATTTTTTTTCTTATTGGTGTTGTAGTTATTATTGTTGTTGTTGATATTGTTGTTGTTAGATAGAACAGAGAGAAATGGAGAGAGGAGGGGAAGACAGAGAAGGGGAGAGAAAGACAGACACCTGCAGACCTGCTTCACCGCCTATGAAGCGACTCCCCTGCAACTGAGGAGCCAGGGGCTCGAACCGGGATCCTTACGCCAGTCCTTGAGCTACCACCTGACCCCCTGAACCTCTCATTTTACCCTCTAGGCGAGTAGAAAAGAGTAATATGTTTCTTTACAAAACAAAACTAAAATAATAAATTTTATTATAGTATGTTTTTAAAAAGGTTAAATGATCATTTATAGTGAGTTCATGGAAAGAAATTTGGTATCAGCAATGAATAGTATAAAGCAGTCAAAACCATAATGAAATCTTCTCTCATAACTGTTAGAATGAACAAGACTTCATGAATCCTAAAACACAAAGATCCAAATTCCTCTCCTTTTAAGTTATTTGAGTGTCCCCTTATTTGTCTTATCCTAGTTTTTGTCTTATCTTTTAGCTGACCGGTTAATCAGTTTGAAAGTGGAGCTTTTCACTACCTCAGTGACAGCTGCTCCTCAGTGATGTCATGTTTCCTTCCTGACCTTGGAAATACCCTTTCAAAGTGACCATTTTCAGGGAGTAGAATTCACCACTTTTGAATTTCAAGTCTTGCTACCAAAAAAGTTCATTGAACTGTGCTTTTCAGCTTAGTTACATCATAATGAATCAGTCTCTTCTCCTCTCCACTGGGTTAATGACTTTTCCCCCACCTTTATTAATTTTAGCATGAACCTGGACTGCCAAAGACATTAGGAGGGGACTAAGGAAATCCTATTGGAGAACAATGACAGGAAATTGACATAACCATTAAGAAGTCTGGAAAAATTAGTTAGAAGCAAGGGGGGGTTTGGCTTAATGCCATTTGGGGAATAAGGCAAGAAATTGCAAGCAAGAATGGCTTTAAAAAACTAAACAAAAAATTAATACAGAAACAAGGCTATGTGTAAAGTACATTAAATCAAGGTCAATAATTTGAGAAAGTAAAAATAGTGTTAAAGTTAGTTTTTGGGGAGAATGGGTCAGAACTATTATATAATTTTTTCTTTTTTATTTATGGATTTAATAATGATCTACAAGACTGTAGAACAAGAGGGCTACAATTCCAAACAATCCCCACCACCAGAGCTCTGCATCCCATCCTCTTCATTGGAAGCTTTCCTACGCTTCATCATTCTGGGAGTATGGACCGAGGGTCATTATGGGGTACAGAAGGTGGGAGGTCTGGCTTCTGTAATCATTTCTCCACTAGACATGGGCGTTGGCAGGTCAATACATACTCCCAGCTTGCTTCTCTTTCCCTGGTAGGGCAGGGCTCTGGTTACTCTGGTCTTAGGACCAAAAGATGGGGAGTTTGTAAAAGGAAAGGTTTGTTTGCTTTAGACATCTGTAAGGAAATAGGTTGTTAAATATTTATAGGCATAGGGAGCAGTCTACCATTACAAATCTTAGTTAAATAAATTCACTGTGTTAGGACTGGATAATTTAGGGAATATGATCTCATTCAGCATGTGATACAATGGGAAGTGATTTTTACAATTGTTTCAAAGGAATTTTATCAACGGTTGTGTTGACCTCATCTGCATATTCCAAATGTCCACATATGAAGTCAGTCAGGGAAATGAATAATGATAAAAGAAAATCCTCATGAAAGACTAGATGAGGCATGTAGGAAGAGGTCAGACTTAAATTTGTCATTGTGTTGTAAAAAGCTTTTTCTTACTTTTTCCAGTTGATTTTGAACTATTTTCTCTCTAGACTGAAGATTATATAAAGCAAAGCTTTGATTCAGTAAATAATCACTTCATACATAGAAAATAAGAGACATCATAGGTTTTCATAATTGGAAGAAAGCTTCAGGAATATGAAATGAAACTAAGAACAGTTAAATGACCCTTCTAAAATCATAAATGACTAGAATGAATAAGCTGATATACACGTTCTGATTCCCAATCAAGAGTTTCTATGCAAATTTATTGAATCAATGAATTCATAACTTAATTAATTAATTTTGGATCCCATAATCAAGAGTATGAATTAAATGGTATTGTCCTCAAGGGTACTGTAAAATATGTGTGTCATATGGAGTTGATAACGGCTACCTTTTGGAATAGGTATGGGAGGGGATAAGCTTTGCAAGAGACCCATTTTGGGAACCAATCACCATGATACAGTCTGCTGTGTCAGCCAAGAAGACAAAGATCAAAATCATCGCTACTTGGATAGTGTGAGCTTTGGGCCACTTAAAACCACATCTACCTTTTGACAGCCAGCTATACCATTGCCCTAACATTTACTTTGATTTCAAGCAAACAGCGTATAAAGAAAAAGCAAAGTCTTGGATCCTTTTATTTATGTCAGCTTAGGTTCAGTACTCCCCTCAACCTCCCAAAAGACAAGAGCAAAGCTGTTCTCTCCATTTACAGGAGGTCAATGCAGCCCACCAGGAAGCTCCCAAATGGAGCATTTCCCTCCGTCAGAGATTTCTCCTCGCCTCAGACATACCTAAATCTCATAACTGAGTCTTTAGTTGTGCAAGTTCATGCATTTATTTAGAAAATGTCTTGAATGTGAGATAGTTAATCTTCTTAAGTCTTAATTTCCTCACCATTTTCTATTTGCTTTCAATATTGCAAACATCCATTTCCATTTACTTTAGCCCCTGTGTTGCTCTGAATATGAAATTCTTCTAGACTCTTTATCTCCACGCCTACACAAAGGGTCATAATAACTCTTAGGGCTTTTCAAAGATGATTTCTAAAAGTTTAACCTTTTGCCTCTAAATCTCCAATAACATCCCCTTCAGTGTCTAACAGGCAAATTGAATTTTTATATGTCTAAAACAAGCCTCTCAATTCTTTTTCTTTTTTCTTTTCTCTTTCTTTCTTTCTTTCTTTCTTTCTTTCTTTCTTTCTTTCTCTCTTTCTCTCTCTCTTTCTTTCTTTATTTCTTTTTTTTGTCTCCAGGATTATTGCTGGGGCCTGGTACCTGCACTATGAATCTACTGCTCCTGGAAGCTATTTTTTTCCTTTTGCTGCTCTTGTTGTTTATCATTGTTGTTATTGCTGTTGTTTTTGTTGGATAGCACAGAGAGAACTCAAGAGAGAAGGGGAAGACAGAGAGGAGGAGAGAAAGATAGATACCTGCAGATCTGTTTCACTGCTTGTGAAGCGACCCCTCTGCAGATTGGAAGCCAGGGGCTTGAACCAGGATCCTTATGCTGGTCCTTGTGCTCTGCACCATGTGCATTTAATCTGCTGCAATACCGCCAGGCCCTCAAGCCTCTCAATTCTTTACCTGCCTTAACCAGTCTATTCCTTCTCTGTTCATCCACATTTCAGTTAAAGGATGGATAATCTTCAAAAAAGGTATCCATATTTTATGTATACATGATGATGAATCTGGAGTTAAGTGGGTGTATATGAAGCCACCACTACTCTCTGAAACATAAACACACCTATCACTTTCAAAAGCTGCCTTCCAGTATTGATTAGTATTATTTTGTGATACCAGTACTTAACATACGGTGCCTGCAGGCTGGAGAAATGGCTCAATTGTATGATCATTAGTACCTAGTGCCTGAGGGTGAGTTCTATCCCTGGTATTTCATGTAACTGGATTGATACTCAGGCTTCTTTTTCCCATGTGATGCTCAGACTGAGTTGTTAGAAAAGTCATGACATATTTTTTCTGTTTATCTATGTAAAAATGCATCATGGCTCTTCCTACAGTACAGTGGATAACAACTTAAAATATACATACATATATATATAATGAACCTACTAGCTTTTTCCAAAATGGAGACCCTCAAATCTTCATCTACAATATTAGGTTCATGATTAATCAACAATTTGTTCTGCTTTATGTCTGAACTCTTCCAGCCACCAGGTTCCAGATGCTACCATGATAACAACCTGACTTCCCTGGGCAGAAGACCCCACCAATGTGTCCCAAAGCCCCACCTCTCCAGAGCCCTGCCCCACTAGGGAAAGAGAGACACAGGCTGGGAGTATGAATCGACCTGCCAACACCCATGTTCAGTGGAGAAGCAATGACAGAAGCCAGACCTTCCACCTTCTGCACCCCATAATGACGCTGGGTCCACACTCCCGGAGGGATAAAGAATAGGGAAGCTTTCAAGGGGGGGTGGGTGGGATAGAGAGTTCTGGTGGTGGGAATTGTGTAGAATTGTATCCCTCTTATTCTACAGTCTCGTTAATATCTTCATTTTATAAATAAAAAATATAAGGTACATCCTGTCGATAACTTAGAAGTATACAAGATGGGATTAGCAACTAGAGATCTATGCTGTGCAGAAGGTCTCTAGGAATTGTACATCTTCATGACTAAAACATTAGACCTTTACCTCATGTCTTCCCCTTACTCCCTGCCTCCCAGCCTGTGGAAGCCATCTTCCTATGCTACAGCCCTACTGTACATGGATTCCTTATGTAGGGTTTGAGAAATAACATAGTGGATATGCAAAAGATTTCTATGGGGGCCTGCTGGCGATGCACCTGGTTTCGCGCACATGCTACAATGAACGAGAACCAGGGTTCAAGCCCCTGGTCCCCACCTGCAGGGGGAAAGCTTCACAAGTGGTGAAACGGGGCTGCAGGTATCTCTCTGTGTCTCTCTCTCTTTCCTCTCCCTCTCCTCTCCCTCCCCTTATCCCTTTTGATTTCTCTGTCTCAACCTAAATAAAATAAAATAAAGAATTTTAAAAAGCTTTTTATGCTTGAGACTCTGAGGTCCCAAGTTCAATGCCTATCAAGTACAAGCCAGAAGTGAGCAGTGCTCAGGTCTATATAATTCATTAAAATAATTACTAAATATTGTTAATTTATTATATCTAACTGGTATCATGTAATATATATTTTCTAGAGAGAAAGAGAGAACCAGAGCATCACTCTGGCACATGGGATGCTGGGGATTGAACTAGGGACCTCACGTTTTTAAAGTCAATGCTCTAGCCACTGTACCACCTCCCATACCCAGTGTGTTTGCTGTTTTGCATAATTTATTTAAACTACTATAATTTTTACCAGATTCATACTTGTTGTCTCAATTGGCAGGCTTTCTTTTTAAAAATTTTATTATCTTTATTTATTTATTTATTGGATAGAGACAGTCAGAAATCGAGGGGAAAGGGGGTGATAGGGAGAGAGACAGAGAGATACCTGAAGCACTGCTTCACCACTCGCAAATCTTTCCCCCTGCAGGTGGGGGACAGGGGGCTTGAACCTGGGTCCTTGAGCATTCTGACATGTGCACTGAACCAGGTGTGCCACCTCCTGGCCCCGGCAGGCTTTATTACACCAATAACTTTCATATTTACCCTCATTTTCTTCATCTCTTTGTTCCAATCCTATAAAAGTTGCTCCCAACTTTCACTTGGGTTTTTCCAATAATCTCAGCACTGAACTCCATTTGCATTCTTGTACCCCACCATCTATTTATTTATTTATTTGCCTTCAGTGTTATTGCTGGTGCTCAGTGCCAGCACTATGAATCTGGCAGCCATTTCCCCCTTTTTCCTTTTTTTTTTAAACTTTATTCAATAAGGCAGAGAAATTGAAAGAGGAGAAGGGGAGAGAGAAGGAGAGAGAGAGAGAAAGACAGATACCTGCAGACCTGCTTTACCACTCATGAAATGTCCCTGCTGTAGGCAGTGAATGGGGATGGGGAGGCTCAAAGTCAGGTCCTTGCACTTAGTGTACTATGTGTGCTTAATATGGTGCCACCAGCCAGCCTGCCTCCTTACTATCTATTTATTCTTCACAAAACTGCCAGAGAGATGCTGTCATTAAAGTCCACTGATTAAGAGCATTTCACCTAAGAAAAATCCTGAGATATTCTTCCTTTAGAGAAAACCTTTAGCCACTTAGTAGTATAATTAAGTGTTTTGTAATCAGCAGCAGACAGGATGAACATCCCAGGATATATCCAGACAGTCACATGAGTTTGCAGTTTGAGAAAGAGATGGTGGCTAGTGGCAAGTTTGACAGTCAACCTATTAAATGAAATTTGGCCTTAGATGTGTGCATAGGGTTACTTAGAGAGAATGAAGGTGGCACAGCGAGGAACCTAGGAGGTTGCCAAATCTAAAGGGGTGAACAAAGGCAGAATTTTATTCACAAAGGCCATTGAGAAGCAATTGCTATAAATAGCAGGAAACCAAGAGTTGTGAGGACCAGAAAAGTTAGGGAAAAGGAGTTTTATTTTTTTCCCAAGAAGAAGGTGTGAAATATGCAGAGATGAAATGAGATGGAACTAAAAAACTGTATATTAGCTCTAGCAACAAGAGGATTGCAGGCTATCTTGAGGATGATCTCAATGGGATATTGAGAACAGAGGCTATC
Organism: Erinaceus europaeus; assembly: GCF_950295315.1. Lineage (NCBI taxonomy): Eukaryota > Metazoa > Chordata > Mammalia > Eulipotyphla > Erinaceidae > Erinaceus > Erinaceus europaeus. Next base: position 121,354,072 of record NC_080168.1, on the reverse strand, counting down.
TGGAATGTGTTAAGAAACTTGAGAAAATCAGCTGGTAGAACTGGCATCTCTGAAGATAAAAAAAACAGTTTATTTGTATTAAGAAACTCCTTTGGGAAGATATCATAGCACCTGATATTTTTTCACAATCTACTGAGTTGCACAATAAGGGATGAAAACATTCTTGTGTTCATCTCACTCTTCTGCCCCGCCCCCCCAATTTAAAAAAAATTTCCATCTCAAGACAATGGCTATAGTGGATTTTATTATACGGAGTTAACTTAAGAACTTGAACTTGACTTTGGGTATGTTTGCAGATCTATTTTTCTAATCCAACAAAATATAACACATTACTGGGATTTTCTTTTTTTCCTTCCTTCCTTCCTTCCTTCCTTCCTTCCTTCCTTTATTTTCTTTCTTCTTTCCTTCCTCCCTCCCTTCTTCTTCTTCTTCTTCTTTTTCTTCTTCGTCTTCTTCCTCCTCTTCTTCTTCTTCCTCCTTTTTTTTTTTTGTCTAAAGGACTTTACTGTCCTGGAAGGACTACCTTTTTAGAGAGAAAGAGCAAGGCAGAGACATGGAGAGAGAAGGGAAGAAATGAGAGCCCCTCTTTTTTATTTTTATTTTTTTGTTGCTCCTGCATATGCTATCATGACATCAACCTGACTTCCCTGGGAAGTGGGCAGATGACCCCATCAATGTACCCTGGAACCCCACCCCTCCTGAGCTATGACCCACTAGGGAAAGATAAGGAGTATGGATTGACCTGTCAACGCCCAAGTTCAGTGGAGAAGCTATTACAGAAGCCATACCTTCTACCTTCTGTACCTTATAATGATCCTGGGTTCATGTTCCCAGAGGGATAAAGAATAGGAAAGCTTTCAAAGAAGGGGGTAGGGTACAGAACTCTGGTGATGGAAACTCTGTGGAATTGTACCCCTCTTATCCTATGGTCTCTTCAATATTTTTTATTTTATGAATTAATAACAAAAAATCTAACAAAAATAACAACAACAAAAAAGGGGAAACATCAAATGAGACTCTGAGAGAAAGTACTAACTATCGCAAGGTAATTTGAGAGCTGAAAGCTGAAATAGCTGAGCTATGAGCACAACTAGCTGAACAAGCTAATACAGTATCAGAAAAAGGCAACAAAATAGCTGAGCCACAGAAAAGAACAGAGGGGAGAGAGAACAGAATAAGTGAGGCATAAAACAGAATAAGCAAGATCAAGGATGAATTAGAGAAAACTAAGGAAGAAGTAAGAGATCTCAAAGGGTTAAGAGATACTGAAAACAACAACAGAGACCTATGGGATGACTTCAGAAGAAATAATGTATGCATTATTGGCTTGTCAGAGGAAGAAAGAGAGGGAGGGGAAGAAAGCATTCTTCAGGACACAATAGCTGAGAACTTCTCTAGTCTAGACAACGTAAAAGAAGCCTAGAGGTTCAAGAAGCACAGAAGGTCTCAAACAGAATTAATCCAGAATTAAAGACGCCAAGACACATCATATTTAGAATGAAAAGGAATAAGGATAAATAAAGAAAGGATCCTGAAGGCAGCAAGAGAAAAACCAAGAGTCACAGTGGAAAACCCATAAGGTTAGTAACAGATTTCTTCACACAAACACTAAAATCCAGAAGAGAATGGCAAGATATCTGTCGAGCTCTCAATAAGAAAGGCTTTCATCCCAAAACCAGTGTATCCTGTTAGGCTGCCATTTAGACTAGATGGAAGGAATTATGTTAAGTGAGATAAGTCAGAAGACAAAGATGAATATGGGATGATCCCACTCATAGACAGAAGTTAAGAAAGAAGAACAGAAAGGGAAACTCAAAGCAGAATCTTATGAGTTTGGAGTATGACACCAAAGTAAAAATATCTGGGTGGAGGGTGAGGATAGATGGTCAACTTCACTGAGGGTGGGGAAGGGTACACACAGACTTTTGGTGATGGGAATGGTGTTAATATACACTCCTATTAATTTATAGCCTCATAAATCACAATTTAATTAATATGAGGGGGGAAATGGATTGAAGATTGAATGTCTCAAACTTTTTGATGTATAGACCATATCTCTGAGTAAATGTTCCTTCAATCTAAGCACTTGAAACTTCAAAGTGGTTATCAAATTGAATTTTAACTGTGGGCTCAAATTGTTAATAAACTTCTAATAATGACTTGTTCTTTGAAATATTAAATCTCTTAAAAACATAGACCAGGGGAGTCAGGTGGTAGCTCAATGGGTTAAGCACAGGTGGTGCAAAGTGCAAGGATCAGTGGAAGGATTCCAGTTCAAGCCCCTGGCTCCCCACCTGCAGAGATGTAGCTTCACAGGTGGTGAAGCAGGTCTGCAGGTGTCTATCTTTCTCTCCCCAGCTCTGTCTTCCCCTCCTCTCTCCATTTCTCTCTGTCCTATATAACAACAATGACATCAATAACAACAACAATAGCTACAACAATAAAACAACAAGGGCAATAAAAGGGAATAAATATAAAAAAAAAACATAGACCAGGGAGAACAGAAGCAACTGCTGGTATTACTTTATAAGATACAGCTATATGTAGCTAGCATAAAAGGACATCAATCATGGTGATGTCTTGTATGATACAGAAAATTCTAACAATGGAATTTTCAAAGTTAACCCATTTGCCAAATAACTGGTTATAGCAATGACTATCTATTGCCTTCTTAAACCCATAGACAGCAGGAACCTTCCCCTTTCTCTATAAAGCCCATTATTTCTCCCAGGCCTGGAAACTCTAGGGTGGGGCCCACTTTCCTGCATGCTTCTCTCAAGTCATACCAACTGATACTGCATCTGATGATACCAACCTAAACAATACAACCAGTACCACCTCGGCATGTTTCACTTTAGACCATATCCAGAGACGTCAGGCATGGAATGTCAACCCTTCAACTTCATTATTATGATGAGACCTTTCCTAGCTCATAAGACCCCTTAACTCTATTTCAGATGATGCACTTCTTAACAAAACCTCAAAACCAGATATAGACCAGAGCCCATGATATAAGGCATACATACACGTATCCATAAGTTGGGGGAAAACACATACCTTAAAGCAAAAGTGCACTATAGCTTTCAGAGAGTCAATAAATGAAGCAAGCAAGTAGAAATATCCCAAAAGACACTAAAGTATCTAATGAAATAGTTTCCGCTTAGACCTAGATACCCTCATCATCTTCCTGCTATTCCATGTCCCTCAATCGCTCCAAAGCTAACCTTGTCAGACAAAGTTAAGGACTACAAAAACTGAATAAGGGCAAGAGACTGACATACCTTAATGATGACTTTCTAGTCACTACCAGGCCACCCCATTACCTGGGGTCCTAGTCAGGGAGTCCTGGGATTCCCACACAGAGATGATGAGCCTAGACCTCTAAAAGACCCCTCTCACCACTATCACTGATCATCTCCATCAGGAAAAACATAATGGACCCTTTTGCAGGCCCCAATATGACTTTGCCCTTAATGTGAATCAACAATGATAGGGAATGTTCCATTCTCTGAAGAGAGGTTGGACAGCATACTCTACTTACCACCTGAGAAAGATAGGTCCTGCAATAAGTGCAGCCTGGAATGTTCCTAGCCATGACCACAGAATAAAACCTAAGATCTACTGGTATGCAGAGGTTACATGTGCTGAACATGGGCCCCAGATAAAACTGATGGGGTTTACAGTTAACAATATTCACACAGTTTTCCCTTATTTGGGAACTACTCTCTTCCCTGATCCAGCTTTCTAGCCCTTTTTCCAACTATGACACCATCTACCCAGACAATAACCTGGGCCCACCTGCATACTAGACATTAGGTTCAGGAAAAAACTAGCAAAATCACGCGCCCCCTGGAATATACCTAAAATATACCTACTAGATTTTTACAAAATGGAGACCTCAAATCTTCAAATGCAATATTCTTACCTTTAGTTTCATGATTAGTGAACAATTTGTCCTGATTTATATCTTAATTTTTTTTCAGCCACTAGGTTCCAGCTGCTACCAAGATGCCAACCTGACTTCCCTGGCCAATGACCCCACCAATGTGCCCTAGAGCCTCCTCAGATACTTGCCCTACTAGGGAAAGAAAGAAAACAGGCTGGGAGTGTGGATCGACCTGCTAATACCCATATTCAGCATGGAAGAAATTACAAACCTCCCACCTTCTGCACCCCATAATTATCCCGGGTCCATACTCTCCGAGGAATAAAGAATAGGGAAGCTATCAAAGGAGGGGATGAGATAGGGAGTTCTAGTGGTGGGAATTGTGTGTAAATGTACCCCTTTTATGCTATGATCTTGTCAATATTTGCATTTTATACATAAAATTATATATATATATATATGTAGAGAGATAGAGAGAGAAGTGAAAGACTGTATACTGAAAATTATGAGTCACTATTCAAGGAAATAGAAAAAGACACAAAGAAGTTGAAAGATATTCCCCATTCATGGGTTGGAAGAATTAACATCATCAAAATGAATATACTACCCAGGGCCACATACAAATATAAAGCAATACCCATCAATATCCCAACCATGTTTTTTAGGAGAATAGAACAAAGGCTACAAATGTTTATCTGGAGCCAGAAAAGACCTAGAATTGCCGAAACAATCTTGAGAAGAAAGAACAGAACTGGAGGCATCACACTTCCAGATTTCAAATTGTACTACAGGGCCAATGTGATCAAAACTGCTTGGTACTGGAACATAAATAGACAAAATGGCCAGTGGAATAGAACTGAGGCCCAGAAATAAGCCCCCACACCTATGGACATCTAATATTTGAAAAGGTGCCCAGATTATTAAATGGGCACAGTAGAGTCTCTTCAACAAATGGTGTTGGAAATACTGGGTTGATACATGTAGAAGAATGAAACTGAACCACTATATTTCACCAAACACGTGGACCAAGGACTTGGATGTTACACCAAAAACTATCATACTTAGAGGAAAATATTGGCAGAACTCTTTTCTGTATAAATTTTAAAGACTTCTGCCGGGAGAGCCTGAGGGTGCTTCTTCCCGAGTAAGTGCTTTCTGGGTTGGAGAGAACTCAACTGGAGCCAACCTAGGCTGCTGCATGGGAGAGGGATCAGGAACTCGTGCCAAGCTAGCATGGCAGGAGATAGACTCTGGGACTCTCGGAGCCAGAAGGCAATCCCAAATGTGTTAAAGCAGAAGAGCAGCTGTATATATACTCGCCAAGTAGGGTGGAAACAGGATGTGACATAGAGAGGGTGGAGCAAAAAGAGACTGGTGAAAATCAGGGTGTGTCTAGGAGAGGGGGTGTGTCGTTTTCGACGGGTTAGGTTGTTTTCTCCGGGCTGGCTTCACGGGCGGGTAACAGACGACCAGGGACTCATAGTTGAGCTGTAGGCAGTATCTCTTTATTCATGCAGGACGCAGCACAATCTAAGACGAGCTAAGCTAAACTCAAGGTAAAGTACTCTAAAACTCACAATGCTGTCTTTATATATACTTGCCAAGTAGGGTGGAAACAGGGTGTGACATAGAGAGGGTGGAGAGAAAAGTGACTGGTGACAATCAGAGTGTGACAAGGAGAGGATCAGGGTGTGACAAGGAAGGGGGGTGGAGCAAAAACATATCATGAAACAGTGGGGATTGAACCAATGCCCTGGAGGGAGGTACTTGTTAACAGCGGTTATATAAATAAAATGAAGTGGTTATGTAAATAAAATAGTGTTAAGCAGGGGGGATTTAAACCAAATGAAACAGAAGGGGTCTCATGCATACCAACAGGGGTGGAGCAAAAAGACATCGTGAACCAGTGGGGATTAAACCAATGCCCTGCAGGCAGGGTGGTTCCTAGGTAACTGGTTATGTAAATAGAACACAGGGATAAGCAGGGGGAAGCTGGCCTACTGCCCAACAGACTTCTTCAATGAAACAAATCCAGTTACAAAGAAGACTAAATAAAAAATAAACCAATGGGACTACATCAAATTAAAAAGCTTTTGCACAGCAAAAGAAATCAACACCCAAACAAAGAGAACTCCCAAAGAGTGGGAGAAGATCTTTACATGTCATACATCAGACAAGAGGCTAATAACCAAAATATATGAAGAACTTACCACACTCAACAACAAGAAAACAAATCACCACATCCAAAAATGGGGAGAGGATATGAACAGAATATTATACATAGAAGAGGTTCAAAATATATATATATATATATATATATATATATATATATATATATACACATTACATTTATATTACATATATATGGAAAAATACTGCAATTAATTGGTTGTCACAGAAATGCAAATAAAGACAACAATAATATACCACTTCATTCCTGTGAGAATGTCATACATCAGAAAAGGTAATAGCAACAAATGCTGGAGATGTCGTGGGAACAAAGGAAGCCTCCTGCATTGCTAGTAGGAATGCCAATGGGTCCAACCCCTGTGAAGAACAGTCTGGAGAACTCTCAGAAGCTAGAAGTAGACCTATCCTAGGACCCTGCAATTCCTCTCCTGGAGATATATCCTAAGGAACAAAACACACCCATCCAAAAAAAAAATCTGTATATACTTCTGTTTATAGCAACACAATCCTTAATAGCCAAAACCTAGAAGCAAGCCAGGTATCAAACAAGAGATGAATGGCTGAGTAAATTGTGGTCTAGATACACAATGGAATACTACTCGGCTATTAAAAATGGTGAATCCATCTTCTTCACCCCATCTTGGATGGATCTTGAAGAAATCATGTTAAGTGAGATAAGTCAGAAACAAAAAGATAAATATGGGATGATCCCACTCATAAGTTAAAAAACAAGATCAGAAGTGAAAACACAAAGCAGAACTTGGACTGGAGTTGGTGTGTTGCACCAAAGTAAAAAACAAACTCTGGGGTAGGAGGGAGGGTTTAGGTCCTGGATCATGATGGCAGAGAAGAAGCTAATGGAGGTTGATTTGTTATATGGAAAACTGAGAAATGTCATGCATGTATAAACTGTTGTGTTTTACTGTCAACTGTAAACCATTAATCCCCCAATAAAGAAATTAAAAAGAAGAGATCCAAAGGGCCAGGATATATATTTCACCAAGTCACTGATTATCAGAGCAATGCAAATAAAAACAACAATGAGGTATCACTTCACTTCTATGAAATGCCATACATCACATTGCTGGTAGGAATAATGTACATCAGTCCAAGTCCTGTGGCAGGAAATATGGAGAACTCTCACAAGGACTCTCACAACAGACCTACCTTAGGTCCTAGAAATTCTTCTCCTGGGGATATATACCAAATAACCAAATATACCCATCCAAGGAAATATGTGTGTACCTATGTTCATTGTAGCACAATTTGTAATATCCCAAACTTGGAAGCAACCTAGGTGTTCAAAACAAATAGCTTTCTTAGCCAACCATTTGTTTTGAACACCTAAGTTGCTAGATTGATATATATATATATCAGCTATTAGGATTGATAAATTCACCTCCTTCCTCTCGGATGGAACTATGATGAATCATGTTAAATGAGATAAATCACAAAGAGAAAAATGAATACAGAATGATCTTACTCATAGGCAGAACTTAAGAAACAAGAATAGAAAGGGGAAACACAAAGTGAAACTTAGACTAGTGGTGCATTGCACCAAAGCAAAGAAATCTAGGGAAGGACAGCTGAGGTGAACTGGATTGGGCTTTCATGTCCTGGTACATGATGACTGACTTAATTTGGGGGTGAGGGTGCTTTTCAGACCATATCTTGGTGAGATGAGAAATTGTACCCATGGGCCAACAACTGTAGTTAAATAAAATAAAGAAAAATAATATAATAATAAAATATAAGAAAAATGAAAGAAAAAATAGGCAGGGGTAGATAGCATAATGGTTATGCAAAGAGACTCTCATGCCTGAGGCTCCAAAGTCCCAGGTTCAATCCCCTGCACCACTATAAACCAGAGCTAAGCAGTGCTCTGGTAAAAATAAAAATAAATAAAATAAAAGTGTAAAAAAAAAGAAAGAGAAAATGTTAAAAAAAACACGTCTGTAGCAGGGATGCTTCATAAGTGGTGAAGCAGGTCTGCAGGTGTTTATCTTTCTCTCTTCCACTCTATGTCCCCCTCCCCATTCAATTTCTCTCTGTTCTATCAAATAAAATAGGAGGGGGAGGGAAGGAAAAAAAATAGCCACTGAGAGTGTGTGTGTGGGGTTTCATAGTGCAGGCACCAAGTCCCAGAAGTAACCCTGGTGGTAATTTAAAAAATAAAAATGCCACCCACCAAAACAAAAAAAAAAAACCCAAACTAACCAAGAACCTTCCTTAATCCTCCACTACCTCACCCACTTCTAGAACATCTGTAGTTATTGTTTACTTTTATTTCATTTGTTCATCAATTTTATTTTCAGTTATTGCAAAAACAATAACAAAAAACTATGGATTTCCAATCCTTTACTCCTAACTATGGCCCTTGGGATGTTCAGAGGAGAGGGACATCTGGAAGAGACAAAAGGCTAGCATGTCATTTAATCTGCACACCAACTTTTTTGATTAGCATTATTACAACGCTCACTTCAACACAGGGAATTAAAGTTTCTGAAGGTCATGGAACTTGCACAGGCCAAACTACCAACAAGTGGTAGTGTCAGAGATGGAACCAATGTCTGACTCCAAAGCCTGTGCTTCGTTGTCTACTTCAGTCTAAGAATTTAATTGTATTTATCAAAGTGTACAGTAATTCCTTCCTCTTTCAAGTGTCTCCTGAGTGTTAGACAATTGTATTTCATCAATATTTGCTGAAGTGTTGTTTTCACCGGCTGGCTTCACAGGCGGGTAACAGACGACCAGGGACTCATGGTTGAGCTGTAGGCAGTATCTCTTTATTCATGCAGGACGCAGTGCAATCTATACCAAGCTAAGCTAAAACTAAAGTAAAGTACCTTAAAACTCACAATGCTGTCTTTATATGTACTTGCCCAGTAGGGTGGAAACAGGATGTGACATAGAGAGGGTGGAGAGAAAAGTGACTGGTGAAAATCAGAGTGTGACAAGGAGAGGGGGCGGAGCAAAAACATATCATGAACCAGTGGGGATTGAACCAATGCCCTGCAGTGGTTATGTAGATAGAATACAGTGTGTTAAGCAGGGGGGATTAAATTAATGAAACAGAAGGGGTTTTTAGAAGAATACCAACACTGAACTTTGATGTCATGCCACACTCCTTCAAGGCAAAGAACACACTTCCATTCGTTCTTGAACAGCAGTTACACACGGACGGAACCATTTGAGGGGATCGGAACCATTTGAGGGGATCAGTCATTTGAGTCATGGGGTCAGTTTCACCTCGATGAAGTAATTATGTCTTTTCAAAGTTTAACTGACTTAGGGGGTTAGAGTTGACCCACATTGTTATCTGGAGCTTAGGTGCCCACAATTTGACCAGAAAACCAAGCCAGATTTGAAGACAAACAGCCCATGACTGGAAGTAGTTGCCTCTAGTGGCAGTCAACGTATTCCATACACAACTCAGAGTACAAAGTAACAGTAGCCTCTATTCTTGTCTTTAAATCCCCAGTTAGAAGTGAGTCTGAGGAGGGAAATAGCAGTGAGGTTCTTCCCTTCTTCCTTCATCTTTTGTGCTTCTGGTTCTTTCTGGAACTCCATGTTTGCTCTCAAGAGCTAGGAGATCTAACCAAACTTCTGCAATACGGTATTCTTCATCATGAACATCTAGTCTTGGTAGCAAAATCATTCAACAGTCATCAGTGGTGAGCTGTATCACAATGCTGACCTTCAAGGTGAATGGCGTTAAATTTTCTGGGAATTATAGTAGGTTATATATAGTTTTTATGGCTTTCTTTTTTCTCTCTCCTCTTTTTTTTTATCCTCCAGGATTATCACTGGGGCTAGGTGCTTACACTACTACAAAATCACAGCTCTTGGTGGTCATTTCCCCCATTTTTATTGGGCAAGGCAGAGAGAACTTGAGAGGAGAGGGGAGATAAACAGGGAGAAATAAAGATACCTGCAGACCCACTGAAAAGTAGGGAGCGGGGGTCTAGAACCTGGATTCTTGAACAGGTCCTTGCACTTAGTATTATGTGTTCTGAACTGGGTGCACCACAGCTAGGCCCCTACCTGGCTTTCTTTCCATCTTAATAGTGAGATATTCCTTCTCAAACTTCTGCTGTTGACTTCTCTTGAAATTAACAAATGTTAAGAGTGCACATGCACAATTTATGACTACTTCTGGCCTCTTTAGCTAGACTTATTAATTTTTTAATAATTATTTATTTTCCCTTTTGTTGACCTTCTTGTTTTTTATTGTTGTTATAGTTATTGTTGTTGTTATTGATGTTGTTGTAGGACAAAACAGAGAGAAATCGAGAGAGGAGGGGAAGACAGAGGGGGGAGAGAAAGATAGACACCTGTAGATCTGCTTCACCACCTGTGAAGCGACTCCCCTGCAAGTGGGGAGCTGGGGGCTAGAACTGGGATCCTTACTCCGGTCCTTGTGCTTTGCTCCATGTGCGCTTAATCTGCTGTGCTATCACCCGACCCCAGCTAGACTTCTTTCTTATATGAACTTGCTCAGGTCCCTGGCATTAAAAATCATCTACATTCTGCAGTCAATGAATTTATGTCTTCTATTTTGACTATTTTCTGAAGTTCAGAAGCCTGAATCTCTGTATGAGTGTTTAGTAGTGATTCCCAGATTACCAAATTGAAGAAAAAAAAAACACCCTGTTTCTTAGAGAATACATTTTCTTTTTCCCAAATCTTTCACACTAAAGTAAATGATAACAACTTCCAACTATTTTCTTATGCTCCTGTTTTAGGAGTCACAATTGTTTTTCTTGAGTTCTATGATTTTGAACTTTAATCTATAACCAAATTTCAATTCTTCAGCCTAAATATGACCATTTTATATTACACCTATAATCTTCATCCAAAAACTACTCTGTCTATTCTATTTTTAAAAGAATATAATTATTATCTTTACTTATTTGATAGAGACAGCCAGAAACTGAGATGAAGGAGGGATGTAGAAAGGTAAAGAGAAGGGGTGGGGTGGTGGCGCACCTGGTTGAGCACACATGTTCTCTCTCTATCACCCCTTCCCTCCCAATTTCTGACTGTCTCTATCCAACAAATAAAGAATAAAAAAAAAAGAGGGAAAGAGACAGAGAGGCACCTGCAGCACTGCTTCAGCACTTGTAAAGCTTTCCCCCTGCAGGTGAAGACCAGAGGCTTGAACCTGGGTCCTTGCGCATTGTAACATGTACGTTCAACCAGGTGCACCACCACCTGCCCCCACCCCCGTCTATTCTCTTGCACGGCAATAGTCAAACTGGATTCCTTGCCTCTATCATTGCCCATTGCCCGCAGACAAGTTATTTTCCACACAGAAATCAAAGACATTTTTTTTTTATATTTATAACTGAGATCTTTCATTCTCCTGTTGAGAACACCCCACTGACATTTGATCGCATACAACATAAAACATAAAGGACACAGCATAGTTTTCAAGACTCTACAAGATATATTACAACTTTCCTTTATGACCTCATATCTTAATATTCTTTTATGACTAACTTTAATGTTCCTCAGTCAAGGTAGTTCCCTCCTAGTATCGCTGCAATTGCTCTTTCTTGCCCCTAATTCTTCTTCCCAACCATCATACATTTGACTTCTTCTCGAGGTTCAATGTCTGCTAAGTGAAACCATCTTTGATAGGTCTTCCATTGCCATTCAATGTAGACTAGTACTTCATTATACTCAGCAGAAAACGAAAGCTGACAATTGTCTACCTGCTCCACAAAAATATAACCTTTGAAGTCAGGTGGTGCCTCACTTGGTAGAGTACACACATTGCCATGTGCAAGAACTAGGTTTAAGCCTCATGTATCCAGCTGCAAGGGGAAGCTTCACAAGTGGTGGAATAATGCTACAGGTATTTCTCTTCACCTCTTTGTTTATATCTCCTTCTACTTTGTTTCTCATATGCTATCAGAAAGAAAGAGAAAAACCCCACTAGAAATGGTGAAGTCATCACGCAAGCACAGAGTCATCGTAATAACAACACTGTTGGAAAAAACAGACCAAGGCTCATACTTCACCGTGACTGTCTAAATGAAACTCCTTTAATTTCTTCTTTCTTAGTGTTATATAACTTTTGAGTTGTAAAGAGGTTCATTTTATGTCTTACACAAGAACCTTAGAAGTTTTTATCAAAATAAAGAGCCGCAGGATGTCAGACAAGCCCAACTTAGCTCTCAAAATATCTACTGAAATTAAGACTATACTTAATGTATGGCTTAGAAATTATTCAAGAAACTAGATTCATGAATGTGAGCAGCTTACACCTCAAATCAAAAATATTTCTCCTTTCACTGATGCATTGATCCACAGATGAGAGAGGGAGAGAGAGGATGGAGTCAACAAGAAGGGGAAAGGAGATTACTATTTACTGAGTACACACCATGTTAAAACTTATTTTATTAGAATTGCTATATACTTTTTTAGTCCCCCTTTAAAAAATCTCAGCATGTGTTTTCATGAACTCCACGTTTTGTTCTACTGAAGAAAACGAGATTGACTATTTCATAATTTGCTTGAGGTTAGCTCAGTGAATGGTGGTTGAATCAAAGCCACTAGCTCTATTCATTTCAAAAGCTAGAACATTTAGTAGTATAGTACCTTGCTCCCTCAGAGTTATACCAAACATTCAAATGTCTTTTCCCTCTGGAATGGCATGATTTATTAGGCCATTAAGTTTTAGAAGTGACTCCATTTGTATTTACAGACTTATTAAATCCAACTGCCATTTCATCTAGGCTCATTGAAGCTGAAGCTGGTGGAATGGTCTTTTCACAGGTAGAGGTAATCTAACAGTTTCAAAAGTGATCCATATAAAACAAGACACATAGAGACAAAAAAAAATACTATGACAAGCGAAGATGAAAAAGAGAAGTTATTCCCAGGGATATGCTTCAGTTTGGTCTTCAGAGTTACACCATCTAAATTAGCCCTGCTATTAATCTCATAAATGTACTTCTACTCAGCATCTAATAAATACTTGAGGGAAGAAGGCAAGGAAGTAAAGACAATTATATCTAAATTATTTTAGAACTTAGTGTTCTCAGAATGTATCTATGTATGCATGTATATAAACATCTATTTATATGAGACATTGGCTGACATACAACAATACTGCTCAGTTCTGCCATTTGCCAATGCCAAGGATTAAACCTAAGATGGCATGTGTTTTAGTCTAGTGCTCTAATGGTAACCTATTTTCCTAAGTCCCCCCACCCCCTGCCTTGTCCTCCTCCTCATCCCTTTTTTTTTTTTCAGTGAACTGGTAATTCCAAAGCAAATGGCTTATATTAATTGCACATGGGTGCCTAGATCTTTTTAAAACTTTGTATTTATTAATTTATTTATTATATTTTATTTTTATAGGATAAAGAGAAATCGAGAGGGGAGAGCAGATAGAGAGGGCAAGAGAAAAAGAGATGCCTGAAGCACTGCTTCACCATTTATGAAACTTCTCCCTGAAGGGGGGGACCAGGGACTTGAACCTGGGTCCCTGTGCATGGTAACATGTATGCTCAAGCAGGTGTGCCACCGCCTAGACGGTCTTTAGTGCCTAGATCTTTAAACTCTTTTGTTTGCTTTCTTTCTCTTTACTCAAAATAACAGCTTTAGTTGCTATCATACATTATGACTTAATAAATCTCTTAGATAAAATATTATACCTGCATTTCTAAGTGCTTTGGTCATGGGTATAATAGAGAAGTTAAGAATGTGGTTTCTGCAGCATACTTTAATAATGGCGCCTTTGGTTACTACCAGGCCACCTCATATCCTGGGCCCCTAGTCAGGGAATCCTGGTATTCCCACACAGACATGATGGGCCTAGACCTCTAGCAGATCCCTCTCGCCACTTCACTGGTCATCTCCATCAGGATAAACATAATGGACCACTTTGTGGGTCCCTACAGGACCTTGCCCTCAATGTGGATCAACAATGGTAGGGACTGCCCCATTCTCTGAAGAGAGGTCGGGCCAAAATACTCTATCACTCGAGGAAGATGGATCCTGCAATGAGTGTAGCCTAGAATGTTCCTAGCCAAGACCACAGAATGTGAGCTCAGACCTACAGTAATGCAGAGGTTACACAGGCTTCTTCACAGAATACAGACCCCAGATCAAATCAGTGGGGTTTACAGTTAACAATATTTATATATTTTCCCCATATTTGGAAGCTATTTTTTCCTTATCCAGTTTTCTAGTCCTATTTCTATCTCTGACAACACCTCCCCAGACAATATATTTGGTCCACTTGCATGTTAGCTGTCAGGCTCAGGCAAAAATTAGTAGTCATTGGCCTCTTGGAATAAACCTACTAGCTAAAATAAACCTACTAGCTTTTTCCAAAATGCAGACTCCAAATCTCATCTGTTATATTCTTGCCTTTAGATTCCTGATTATCAAACAGTTGGTTCTTCTTTCTGTCTAAATGCTTTTTCCGACACCATGTTGCAAATGCTATGATGATGCCAACCTCACATCCCCAGGCAGATGAGCTCACCAATATACTCTGGAGCCCCACCTCTGCAGAGCCCCACCCACTAGGGAAAGAGAGAGACAGGCTGGGAGTATGGACCCACCTGCCAACACCCATGGTCAGCAGGGAAGCAATTACAGAAGATAGACCTTCCACCTCCTGCATCCCAGAATGACCCTGGGTCCATACTTCCAGAAGGATAAAGAATAGGTGTTGGTCTGCTTCTAAATTCTGCTTCTAAGACCCCTTCTGTTTCATTGGTTTAATCACCCCTGCTTAGCACTGTATTCTATTTACATAACCACTGTTAACTAACCACCGCCCTGCCTCCAGGGCATTGGTTTAATCCTCATTGTTTTGCATGCTTTTTCCCTCTCCCCACCCCCAATCGTAAGTACATCCTCTTCGGACCTGACACTTCCGCCTCAGGATATATAAGGACAGGATTGTGATTAGAGATAGCTTAGATTGTGCTGCGTTCCACAAGAATAAAGACTGAACTTTGTACCACTCAGCCATGAGTCCCTCGTTGTCTCTCTCTCCCACCCGCGAAGCTAGCCTGGCAAATAGGAAAGCTATCAAGGGAAGGGATAGGATATGAACTCTGGTGGTGGGAATTATGTGGAATTGTACTCACTCCCATCCTATGGTCTTGTCTATATTTTTATTTTATAAATAAATTAAATAATTAAATAAATAATAACAGAATGCAGTTTCTGGTACTAGATTATATAGATTTGACTCTATCGTTACTTATTAGCAGTATAATTATAACAATTAATATCTTTTCAACTCAATTTCTATTACTAGAAAGCAGAGATACAGATATACAGCATCCATGTCATATATATTGATGACACATAAGAGAATCAGCACATTAATAATGGTTAGCATTATATCTTGCCTCTAATCCAAATTTTAGGCTCTGACAAATAGAATATGTGGTTTCTTCTTGTATTGTGTATTTAAACTAGGTATGCTTTCCGTCAGCCAAGGCATTTAATAGGTTCACTGCCTCCTACAAGATTGCTTAACACAAAAACCTGTCACCTTGTGTGATGTGACATTTCCCTCCAGCATGGAGCAAGGGTTGCAGAGAGAGGTTGCCCCAAGCACGGGGTGAATAGCTTCCTCGGGTCCTCAATGCAAGCTTGCATGTGTGCTTCACTGAAAGGCCTTGGTTTCTTAGTTTTTGCAGTCTCCTAGTATGCTTTGTGTACTCAGTTGAAAGCACAGAGCTTTGTTCCAGAGCATGCTAAGAGTAATTGTGACTAACAGTTTCTTTGGAAAAAAAAATCTAATGGTGGCAGCAATATAGAAAGCGTATTATAGGTTTAGATGTTGTCTACATAGGTTATGTTATGCAGTATGCTGGCCTTTTTTTTGCATAAACATAGTAATGACTACTAATTCACTGATTTACATAAAATCATATGAGTAATTTCATATCCACTAGAAGGTTCAAAGCTGAGTATGGCTTTATCACTAGCTTTTCTTTTTTAAAAAATATATTTATTTTAATGAGAGATATAGAAGAGAAATGGAGAGGGGCAGGGGGAGAGAAACACCAGAGCACTGCTCAGCTCAGGCTTATGTTGGTACGGGGGATTGAACCTGGCACCTCAAAGCCTAAGGCATGAGAGTGTTTTGTATAATAATTATGCTTCCCCCTCACAAGTCCCAATCATGAGCATTTCTAAGGCTAAATTTCCTTACCTGTAAGTTGAACATAATAGATAAGTACCTACTTAGTAGGAGAGTTGAGAGAATTATACAAACAACAAAACCCATTCCTGGAACACAGTAGCTAATAAGACACTACTAGTTGTGTTCATTTTGGATAAATGAAAAAAGCAATCCACTTCAGTGAAATCTTAAATATATATCACCTGCCTATTATGCTATAGAAATAATGCTTTTTTAAAATAAGAAATATAAACTACTGGCCCAACGAGTTTTACTTAAGTTCCCCCAACGGTCCTCTCAGTTTCTGTAATTGTTCCACTGGAATCTACAACCAGATCCCCAAAGTTAATTTTGAATGATAGGACCCTAAGACAGTAATAAAATTCACACAAGAGGAATTTCCTCTTTGGGGAGGAATATTTGTAAATGATGCAATTGATTAATTCCTTCTGTGAAGGAGGTACACATATAACCAGGTTAGAAACACACTGCATGCTGAACCTGATACAAAAAGTGTGAAACAGAATTTTGAGTTCCTTGGCAAGATGTGACTGGATGATTAAAAGATAAAAGGTGTGAGTGGCTTATAAAAATGGTTCAAAGGAATTATAGAACAACAAAGAAATATTGCAAAATAAAAACTTGATTGAAAATGAATCAGAAACTTCAGAGTTAAATTTCACTTCAAACAGACCAGGTTCTGAAAAGTATGAAAGGCAATTATGAAAACTGAACTTTCAATTCTTAAAAAAAAAAAAAAAACTCAAAATTAAAGGCAAACCTGGATTTAATTCAGTCTGCCGAATATCAGATGTGATAATATCCCACGAAGGAAAGAAAGACTAAGAACCAGCACTTCACAGAGAAAAACTAAAATAGAATGCTAGGTTATTACTCTGACCTTGAGTTTTGCTGCCATGTGCCCTTGGGTAAGGCAAATGCTCCCTCAGAATTTGCCGTCCTCCTTCAGAAAATGAGGATACTTGGAGCATTTGCTCTGCTCCAAGAATAGGTTAATAGAGGGAATTATGTTAAGTGAGCTAAGTCAGAAAGATAAAGACGAGTATGGGATTATTACACTCATAAACAGAAGCTGAGAAAGAAGAACAGAGACGGAAACTCAAAGCAGGATTTGACTGAATTTGAAGTAGGGCACTAAAGTAAAAACCCTGGGTTGAGGGTAAGGGTGGATGTTCAACATCATGGGGTGTGGAGGGGGGAGGTTGGGATGGGACACAGTCTTTTTAAAAAATATATTTATTTATTTATTTATTTACTTATTCCCTTTTGTTGCCCTTGTTGTTTTATTGTTATAGTTATTCTTGTTGTCATTGTTGTTGCATAGGACAGAGAGAAATGGAGAGAGGAGGGAGAGACAGAGAGGGGGACAGAAAGGTAGACACCTGCAGACCTGCTTCACCCCCTGTGAAGCAACTCCCCTGCAGGTGGGGAGCCAGAGCTTGAACCGAGATCCTTATGCTGCTCCTTGCACTTTGCGCCACATGCACTTAACCCACTACGCTATCACCCAACTCCCAGGGACACAGTCTTTTGGTGGTGAGAATGGTGTTTATGCACACTCTTATTAATTTCTAGTAATCTAAATCACTATTTAATTAATGTGAGAGGGGATTAAAAAAAAAGAATAGGTCAAAAGAGCAAGGAACCTTGCAAGGATCCTGGTTCGAGCCCCCGGCTCCCCACCTGAAGAGGGTGGTCTCTTCACAAGCAGTGAAGCAAGTCTGCAGGTGTCTATATTTCTTTGGCCCTCTCTATCTTCCCCTCCCCTCTCAATTTCTCCCTGTTCTATTTCCCTCCCCACAAAAAAATCAGAGATTTGTAGTGCACAGAGCCTCAGCAATAACCCCGAAACCAAAGGAATATTCTGACTTTTAAGATAGTTCACCAAGTTTGGTTTGAGAACGAGAGGCAGTAGATAAGTGACACTACATAAAAGTACTGCATCTCTAGAAACATAAACGATCCTGAAACCAAACACCAGTATCCGTGACCAACTAGGCTGCATGTAATGCTCTGGGGCAAAATGACTCTCAGCCTAGTCAAGGAGAAAGATTTTATTTTAGATATGCTTTGAGGAACAAAGTTCAAAATTATGCAAGGTCCAGTCAGTGAAATGACTCACTCGGACAGTGATCGTATTTTTCACATGCATCACCCAGGTTTGAACCTGCTACCCACACTGCATTGCAGGAAGCTTTGGTGCTGTGTTCAATCTCTCTCTCTCTCTCTCTCTCTCTCTCTCTCTTTCTCTCCCTCTCTCTCCCTCTCCCTCTCCCTCTCTCTCTCTCCCTCTCTCATTCTTTCTTCTTCTCTGTCTCTAACTGAAAAAAAAAACACTAAGCATAGACATGGTTGGGGCTGGGGGTTGACTCACCCAATAGGACAACAATTCTGTGATGCCTGAGACCTTGGACTGAAGCTCAATCACCTTATAAGAGAGCCCCTGAACACCAAGGAAGTGCTACACTTGGTGGAGTGACACTATGATCTCTCTCTCTCTCTCTCTCTCTCTGTGTGTGATATAAAATGAAAAAAAAGATAAAAGTTGTCCTGGAAGTGGGGAATTTATGAGACCACATGCTACTTTAAAACGAAAATCTTCTACAAAGAAAGCTTGGCAATGACAATTTTTTTTTTTTAATAAAATGACTATAACAAAAAGGGCCGCTGAAAGTGGTGAGAGTCACCGACATTCTTACAAATCATATACTGACCATTTCCCGATTTTCAGAGGCACGAGGTGTTTATTTTTCTTGGTTGTAACTTATGCTTCTCATATCTGTGTATCCATCAGAATCACTTGTTTCCCATGTCTGCGCTCGACCGGACCTGCCAATATACGCTGATATCTTCGCCCACCCTGTCCAACGCTTGACGTCTCATCATCCAATCTGGTCCCCTACGTCTACACTGAACTTCTCTGTTCCAGACTCTTGGAAACAGAGTTGGCAGTCAGCTGAGGTAAAGAACAAACACCTCGTCACAGACCCCTGCAAGCATCAACCCGGCTTTGACCTAGCACGTTATGATCGGGCCCTCCTCAATCGCCATCGAACAGGCCATGGCCGGTGCGCCGCTATGTTCCATCGCTGGGGAGCCAGAGACGACCCGAACTGCCCCTGCGGCTCCAGACAGACTATGACCCACATGGTCAACGACTGCCACCTCTCCAGATTCAAAGGAGGTCTCGAAACTTTACATCAGGCTCAACCTGACGCTGTTGACTGACTACGGAAGAAGGGCAAACGCTAGAAGAAGAAGAAGAACTTGTAGATCTTTGTTTACTGGTGTCTCCTCTGTAACTTGCTTTGTTAAAATATATTTAAACTATTTTTTAAAGGTAGAGACAGAGGCAGAGATAACAAAGTGAAAGAAATCACAGCACAGAAGCTTCCTTGGATGCGGTGGAGTTTAGGTTCAAACTTAGACCATATGCATGGCCTGGAAGGACACTATCCACGTGAGCTACTATTAAAACATTTCATTTCTATTATTTTTTCCATTTTTTTCCTCCAGGGTTATTGCTGGGGCTCAGTGCCTGCACCATGAACCCACTGCTCCTGGAGACCACTTCCCCCCTTTTCTTGTTGTTGTAGCCTTGTTGTGGTTATTATTGTTATTGTTGATGTCGTTCGTTGTTGCATAGGAGAGAGAAAAATGGAGAGAGGAGGGGAAGACAGAGAGGGGGAGAGAAAGACAGACACCTGCAGACCTGCTTCACTGTCTGTGAAGCGACTCCCCTGAAGGTGGGGAGCCGGGGGCTCGAACCGGGATCCTTACGCTGGTCCTTTGCACCACGCACATTTCTATTATTTTTATGAGACAGAGAGACAGGTATCCCAGAGTACTGTTCAACTGTGATTTAAGATGGTGTCTGGCCTCACCAATGTGTCTTGGTGACCTGGAGAACATTACCTCTCCAGAGTCCAACCCCACTAGGGAAAAGAAACAGGCTGGGGGTATGGGTTAAACTGTCAATATCCAAATCTAGTGAAGAAGCAGTTACAGAGGCCAGAACTCCTACCTTCTGCACCCCAAAAACAACTCAGATCCATACTCCCAGTGGGGGAGAAGTGATAGGAGGAAGAGGATAAGAGAGCTCTGAACTCCACTAGGTCCCAGAGAGAAAGGATGAGAAGGACAGAGATATTTGAATATTGTCATAGGGTTATCTATGTGACTTGGAGGGGAAGACAGGACTGGACCTGAGAAGAAAAAAGGGGGCAATTATGTACAGATGTTGACAGACAACTGCAGAGATGACAGTTAACCTGTATCTGCAACTTTGGGAGAACTGCGGAGGTTTGTAGTGGAGGGACTTTGGATTCAGAACTCTGGTGGTGAGAATGGTGTGGAGCTATACCCCTGTTGACACATAACTGAGTAAATCAATATTGAATTGCTAATAAAAAAATGAACTGTAAGATGGCGTCTCATATTGAGCCCAGAACCTTGGAGCCTCAGGCTTGAAAATCTTTCTGATTTTCAAGGACCTTTTTCTGATTCTACTTTACTCTGCTTGTCTTTGGATTCTCCCAGTTGCAGTGTTCTCATCTCTCCTTCCATCCATCGCTCTCAAAACACTGATGATAAAATCTCCTTTGGCCCTGTTTCCTTACCCAAGGCCCCACAATCCTTTCAATTCATATTCAGTTAATAAACAGGGGTGGCTAATTGATAATGAATTAAAAAAAAAACTGAACACAGCTTCTCAACAAAAATATGTTCATTCCACTATGCCTGAAGGGACAGTATTTTCACTTACTCTCTATCAAAATTTTAAATTTGCAAAGGGAAAATGTTAATTTTTTTCCTATGTTAACAGTAGAAACAAGTATATAGAGTCTTCAAGCAAAAGAGATTGATTTTGTGAGGGGCTATCTGGCCCTATTCTGTATTCCAGCACAATGGTTAAGGGTGAGAATTGTAAGCATGTGTGTGTGCACACATACACACACAAGTCCATGCTCTTGAAATACTCATCTTGTATAAAGAGTTAATATAACTTCTTTTTGAATATTTCCTGATATGTTGACTGCAGGAGAGTAGGAATTAGACAGTTGGGGATGGGTGCATTTGATTACAATGTGAGAATTGATATATTTTATTCCTAACCTTTGTGGGAAATATGTAATAAGATTGTCTTTGGCTTAAAATGGTACATTTTATGAATAAATAATCTGAAGTTAAATGTTAATGAAAGCAAACTGATACATTCTCAATTTTCCCTAAGCTGAATATAAGAAAAGTCTGTGCATGTTAGCTATGGGGCTCAGGCAAAAATTACTAAAGACATGGGCCCCTTGGAATATACTATAATAGACTTCCTAGCTTTTTCCAACATGAAGACCCCAAATCTCATCTGCTATATTCTTAGGTTCCTGCTTACTAACAAATTTGTTCTGCTTTATATTTTAATTCTTTTCAGCCACCAAGGTGCAGATGCTACCATGATGCCAACCTTGCTTCCCTTGGCAGACGGCCTCACCAATGAGTTCTGGAACCCCAACTCCCCAGAGCCCAAGTCCACAGGCTGGGGGTATAGGTGAGCCTGTCAATGCCCATTCTAGCAGAGAAGCAATTACAGAAGCACACCTTCCACCTTTTGAACCCTATAGAGTTTTGGTCTATACCCCCAGTGGGATAAAGAATAGGGAAACTGCCAATGAAGGAGAAGGGGTGTGGAACTCTGGTGGTGGGAATTATGTGGAATTGGGTTTTTTGTTGTTGTTTGTTTTTAATTTCTTTTATTATCTTGTATTTATTGGGCAGAGACAGCCAGACATCAAGAGGGAAGCGGTGATAGAGAGGGAGAGAGACAGAGAGACACTTGCAGCACTGCTTCACCACTCACAAAGCTTTCCCCCTACAGGTGAGAACTGGAGGCTCTAACCCAGGTCTTTGCACATTTTAATAAGTGAGCTCAGCAAGGCGCACCCCCACCCAGCCCCTAATTATATGAAATTGTACCCCTCTTATCCAATGAACTCGTCAATCATTATTAAATCACTAAAAAAGAAAATTTTTTTTAAGAAGTTAAAATGTCTGTGGGATTTTGGTCAATTTTATGATTACATTTGAAAACGTTTGGAGGCTGGGGAGACAGTATAAAGGTTCTGCAAAAACCCTTCATACCTGAGGCTCCAAAGTTCCAGGTGTAATCCCCAGCACCACCATCAGTCAGAGCTGAGCAGTGCTCTGGTCTTTCTGTGTCTTTCTCTCTGTATCTCATTTAAAAAAAAAAAAAAAGACTTATTTTGAGAGTGGATATTTTAATGAAGACTGTCTCTCAAGGAGAGCTGGAAAATCTACATAGTTCATTTCAGCAAGGAAAGATGCAAAGTTTTAACTGAGAAGCTCACAAATGAATAACATCAAAACCATCGCCCTCACCCTTGGTGTCTTCTCATAGAAGTGACTCTCCCACTGAGAGGCTCATGCATTTGTGAGAAGCACCAGCTTCACCTGTGCTGCCAAATATAGACCCTTAGATCCCCATAATGGCTCCCCAAACCCCAACTGTCACACTGTCTCCAGTTCAAAGATGCATTGTCATCAGGGCAGCTGGTGGTGACACAGAAAAATATCCCAATATCATGGAGGAAATTGGCTTGGCTCACTTTCTGCGTCTTGTAAAAATAGAGCAGGAAATGATTTACTGACCTTCTCTCTTTGGTTTCTATGATAGAAAAATTATGCCTAAGATGTGACTGCTGATTAAAAAATAATTCATCATCACAGAACTAGTATGTGCATACATTATAATATGCACACAAGGTAATATATCTAAAATATATAAAAATGAATTACAACCCACATCCTGGTAATGTGTCCATCATGTCACTATCAATAACATCTTTGGTTAGTGATACAATATGCACGTGAATTTTTGTTTGTTTGTTTTCGTTTTTTTCTCCTACAGAAATATAGTCTCATTAGGAGAATAAATCATCTTCTCTATATTTGACATTAGTAATTTTTCATTTGTGTGATGTGACATGACCAAATACAACCAACTCCAAGAGGCTGATTGAATTGTTTTGCTATTCTAATATCTTGTAATAAATATTGCTCGAAAGGAAGGAATCACAGTCTGCGAATTTATTTTGTTTACTGCTTAGCTGTGATATATTTCCCTGGGGCTAAGATGGATGAAGGAAGGAGAGAGGTTTGACACTGGGGACAATGAAAAATTGGAGCAGGTCAGCAAACTTTGAAAATTATTCATTAGAGAAGAAAATACAGTCTTACAGATCAAATAAATAACAATAGCTATTATGGTTGAATTTTAAGTGTCATAAAATTAAACTGCAGTAAGGGAGAATAATTCATCCAACATCTCTAGCATATACTAGGCATTACAGCTAACCTCCTTTGCTTTCTCTCTGACTTCTTTTTTGTACCTGACCCTTAGCCCCTTGCAGTTATCATTTAACTGGCCATACAGATACTACCTGTTAAGGGTCCACATCTGCATCCTTCCCTGTATCCTTGCTCTTGGTTGATGGGAGTCTGCTTACCAAAAGATGCTTAGAAAGCCACAGATTTATGAAGTAGCACTGTTAACAGTTCAACCTTCTGGTCTTTAGTCAAAAAAGCCTCTGTGATGTTCTAAGTTCCTTACAATATCAGGATACTGGACTTCTCCTAGGAGTTTTTAACTAGTCCTTGAATCTACCACTCCCTTACAGGTTTCTTATAAAAGTAATTCTACAAAGAATCACTTGTATAAGAAGCACCAACTCAGACCTTGATTCTACAGAAACTAGCCAAAACAGTCATAAACATCTCAGTGGCCCAGGTGTGTAGACAACAGTTATTTTAATTTTTTCCAATTTCATTTATTTATTACTGGACAGATACAAAGAGAAATTGAGAAGGGAGAGGAGACAGAGACAGAGAGAGACACCTGCAGCCCTGCTTCACCTCTTATGAAGCTTTTCCCCTGCAGGGGGGGGACCAGGGACTTGAACCCATGTCCTTGTGCACAGTACTATGTGTGCTTAACCAGGTGCACCACCACCTGGCCCCTAATTTCTTTTAATTTTTAGTAACAACACTGTTTCCTCAAGCAATTAAGTCTTATAAAGTAGATTTCATGGTGATTTTCTTCTACCTCTTGGTTGCATTACTATTTGAAAATTTTAACTCCTTAAATGCTTTCATCAAATAGAAAACTACATTGGCATAACATATTTGTAGAAGATGAAAACAGCAGTGACAAGGAAGCTGAATTTTGCTCAGCGGAGAGTGTAAGTTAGTTAGATAGAGCACAGGGTTAGGGGCAGATGGACCTAAGAATTAGTCCACTTTTTAGCCTCACAAACTTCCTGTGCCTCTATCTTATTTCATCTAAAACTGGAAGAAAAAAAAAGTTGCGAACTGTGCCTAATTGCAACAACAGACATAACAATAATGAGGATGGCAGGTCTGCACCAGCGATACCTAACAAGAGGTCAGTGACCATCCTTAGCACTGAAAAATGGTTTAAATGGAAAGTTCAGTAAATCAGACAGTCGAGGTTGCATTCATACTAACTTGAATATTCTGATGAATTTCCTTATCTGATGATGGATGTCTTTTCTCTCTCTCTCTCTCTCTCTCTCTCTCTCCCTCCCTCCCTCCCTCCCCTTCACCCTCCCCCTCCCCTCCCCTCCTCCTCTCCCTCTCTCTCTCCTTCTCTTTCTTTATCTCTTTCTCTCTCTCTCATTGTCTTTATTTATTTATTGGATAGAGACAGCCAGAAATTGAGAAGAGTGGGGGGGAGAGAGGGAGAGAGTTACAGATTTCTGCAGCACTGCTTCGCTTTCCCCCTGTAGGTGGGGACTGGGGGCTTGAACCCTAGTCCTTGTGCACTGTAACAGGTATACTCAACAGGTATACCCTGCCACCTGGATGTCTTTTTTATGAAAGTCTTCAAAGACAACCTGTTGATCCTGACCTATGGTGTGCATGGCCCAAGTAGGACCAGACACACTAATCAAGGAAGCAGAGGCAGACATGACAAGGACCCAAGCCCCCTATTACCTCACATACTGAATCCTTTTATTCTGGTCTATGGGCCACTTGTTTTCCACCTCTTACTATCTGTTGTTAATAGGAGATACTTTGTTTTGGTCATTGCCAGGGTTTCCCCATTCTGGGTTGACATTTTAGATAGAATGGGACACACACACACACACACACACACACACACACACACACACACACACACACGGAGAGAGAGAGAGAGAGAGAGAGAGAGAGAGAAGGAAAAGCTCTGAGGGCTCCTTATTGCCATAATACCTTCCATGTGGTGTGCTAGAGGCTTGAACTTGGGTCATGCACATGGCAAAGCAGGCACTCTCCTAGGTGAGCGATTTTGCTAGTCCCTATCAGGAAATACTCTTTGAGAATATCTAGACCTTTGAGTCCAAGAATCAATTAATTAATTTAATGGGTTCAGTGGAATCACAAATGAATTTCAATCAAGTAGTAAACACCTGCAATAAAATATGACTAGTTTATCCAGGATGATATGCAGTGTTGAAAATTTTCACTCTCTAGTTTTTTTTTTTCTTAATTCTAAGTACTTTATAATTGCTGTATACTTAAAAATGCATGCAGACTTGGCCATAATGAGAACAGCAACAAAGAATACCACTGTTTACAAATTATTGTTAGGTCAATAATTCCTACACGTCAACCATGTTTGTTGTCCATTGAGAGCACATTTCATACGATGGTGAAATCACTCTTTTGAAAGGAGTGGTGACTGGTGACCAAAGAAAAATAACACATATGGAAAACCAAGGTAGAGATATGAACACAAGCAGCTTAAGAGAGAAACTGTGTAAGCACATTTAGAATGGACAGCAGGCTTTGCAATCTGGTGCACTGGAATTTTAGGGACTTACCACAGACAATGTTTGTTATGCTTCCCAGGAGGAAGAACATTAACCAAAAGAAATACAACATTGGGAAGAAGAAACACATACAGACACAGACACACACACACACACACACACACACACACACACACACACACACACATGATACAGCAAAATAAAATCCTAGATTCTTAGTCACAAAAGATCCAATATCTTTATTTGGGCATTACTAGCGTTGCCCACTGGATCAGAATCTAAGGCTTCCATCCTAAGGGTGTTTATAGTTAATGCGGGTTGCGTAACACTTGTACTGCCTTTTTTTTTGCAAAAGTCACTACAAAAACCCCACAAAACCCAATCTCCTGTGACTTGTGGTCTTCTATGATTACTTTTTGGCATGTTTGACATTTTGTCTCCTAAAATCTGACCTGCCTATGGAATGTGTGTCAAAAAGCAAACCTTGTTTACTCATTGGGAAACGGACCACTAGTGGGAACTCGAGCATACCTGAGAGAGGGAAAGACAGAAAGGCCACATGCTCACCCACTTCTAGGCAGAGGGCCATTTTGCTCCAAATGTTTTTTTTTTTTTTAAAGAAACCTGCTTGGCCAATTGGTATTTTAGGTTTAGTGGACATAGTTAATTGATCTAAACAATAGCCTTCTCCAAGTTCCAGAGATTCCTTCTTTGTGTTCTAAGATGTCTGGAATTCTTCCCTTTCCCTAGGGTTTTTGTTTTTTTTTTTGTTATTGCCTCCAGGGTTATTGCCAGTGCTCAGTGCCTGCACCACCAATCCACTGCTCCTGGAGGCCATTTTTTCCCTTTTGTTACCCTGGTTGTTTTACCATTGTTGTGGTTATTATTATCATTGTTATTGATGTTGTCATTGTTGGATAGGACAGAGAGAAATGGAGAGAGGAGGGGAAGAAGACAGGGGGAGAGAAAGATAGACACCTGCAGACCTGCTACACCGCATGTGAAGCAACTCCCCTGCAGGTGGGGAGCCGGGAGCTCGAACCGAGATCCTTCAGTAAGCCCCCATGCTTTGTGCCACATGTGCTTAACCCATTGCATTACTGCCCAACCCCCCACCCCCCGCAGGGTTGTTTTAAAACATATTTTTCTTTGAACAACCAGTGCGATATTTAAGTTAGGGTGTAAACAATGTCTTCTATGACATCTAACCTAGTCTGTCTTCTCAGTAGTTTCTCTTTTCTTTCTTTTTTTGGGGGTGGTGGTGGTATAGCAATTCTACCAAGAAAAACATACAAAGATAAATTGGGCTTCTTCATGTAAATAATGTTTATGATAGAAGGAGTTAGTATATGGGCAGAGGTAGATAGCATAATGGTTATGCAAAAAGGCTCTCATGCCTGAGGCTTCAAAGTCCCACGTTCAACCCCCTGTACCACCACCAACCAGAGCTGAGCAGTACTCTGGTTAAAAAAAAAATCATTTAAAAATTATTTTAAAAAAGAAAGTATTATTTTAAAAAAAGGAGTTAGCATCATTTTTCTAAAATCGTATCTTATAGTTTTGAATGTTATTATGGTAAAAAGAAAAGAATAAAGTAGGGAAATCAACAGTGCACCAGTCTGTATATATGCATACTAACTACTATCATTCTCATCTTAATTTTCCCCAAAATAATAATAATGAGATCAATGAAGACAAAAGAAAAATGTATTAAATATATTGAGTGGAAATAAAAACACTGAAAACACTAATTAGACATTTTATAATTCTCCACTGAATAGCCTATGTTTGAAAGGTATTATATTGTTATTATATGGCCATCATCATAACAATTGATACTTACTATGGGCTAACTTTTTACTAGGTAATTTACTGTTTACACTTATATATAATAGACCTCTAGTGTCATCTGTATTTTTATTAGATTTTTTTCAACTGTGGTTAAAAAGTAAGCAATTTATTGGAGGTCATGATAGCTTACTAGTGAAGATTAGGGATTGTAATTGGTTTATCCATCTGACTTTAAAGTCCCCAAGTTCCTCAATCACGATTAATTGCTGCAACTGTTCTTAGACTCTTGGGAGCCACAAGTCACCGGCAGTGTTTGTCTGCTCTGTGGTCCTAAGTTTAACTGAATTCAACTAATTCTCCTGAGTATTTACACCTCCCCTGACCTACAATTGAAATATCTGTCCCTATAGCAGTGCCTTTTGTTTCCTCAGTGTAAATAAAGATATCATTATCTACACCAGCGTTAGTATTCGAAAATAAACAAGTTCCTGGAAGCAGTCAGGTGATCAAGAAGCATTGAGTGAATGAATGAAAGAAGGAACACCTATCACAGAACCTGGACTATAAGAAGGTAACAATAAAGTAATTGGCTTATCTATAGGACAATGGCACACATTTTGTAAGAGTGGGGTCGATGTATTCCTTAGTGGTATAAAAACAAATAGGCTTGCAGGGAGTAGATGCAGGGAGGCCACTCACAAGAAGGTAAGAGAATAAAGGGTGGGCAGGAAATGCCAGGGTGACTCAGTGATTAGAGGCAGACAGATGAACATGAAGAAAACCTACGAGGAGATTATTAAATGATTCTTCCCAGGACAAAAGACGGTGAAAATCTGAGCTTGGCAGTGAAAGTAGATACAAACACTAAGCAATGATTCCAAATACATTTGAAAGGTAGAAATACTAAATAACTGATGTGATACAGGAGTCAGGAGGAAAAAGAGCCAGAGCTAAGTTTTTGCGTTTTTCAACCAAATAGTTGATAATAACAAATTGAGATGGGAAACACAGGTCTCATAGTACCATTCTAGAAATGCCACTACTTCTTAATTTTTGCATATTCTAGGTGCAAAATTAAGATAGTAATATTCCTTGTAAACATAGTTGAAATGAAGGCAAAATAATATAGTCTATAAGGAACTTAGCGTAATGTCTGGCACTTGGGACAGTTCAATACCTAGTTCTCTTACTCTGTGTGGGGTTGGCAGTAGGAGAAGAACAGCCATGTGCAAATATACTCAATGACTGAATATATTTTGTTCCAGCTACATGGATGTCATCTAAGTTAAAATGAGGAATTTTGGGAAGAACACTTAGAATTTGAAAATGTGAAGAAAAAAGGGTATGGCCACTTGGTAGAATTATTCTCTTTTGAATATTGCTTACATATCAGTGAGTGTGATCATAAAAGTAATGATGGCCCTTTCTTGGGGAATGGTAATAAGATCAGACAGTCATTAAGGAGTGTCTGGGGAGGAGTCCTAACAGAGGCTGCTTTAAGACACTCACACAACCATCTTTAACTCTCTGTCTTTGAAAGCAGACTTGGGTTGTTGGCTTTGTGAATGCAAAAGTCACTTCCAAACCACAAGGGACTAAAAGATGCCATCTCTTTTTCAAGATCCTTTGGACAGATCTTGAAGGTATCATGTTGAGTGAGATACAGCTAGAGGGAGGAGAACAATTACTGGATGATCTCACTCAAAGATGGAAATTAAATAGTAAGAACAATAAGGGAAAATGTAAGATGAGACTTGGATGGAGTATAATGTATTGGGAAGGAGGGGAAGGGGTGGGGTAGAGGGTACATGATGATGGGGGGAGAAAAAAACAACAGCTTTGGAGAGTGTCTTGTGAACACTTACCATGAGGAGACGAGAAGTTGGAGCTATATGTCGACAACTATACTGTAAATTATTAAAGCACCAATTACATGGAAAAAATTAAATTAGTGAATATATTCACTACTATAAAGTGTTTTCATTACATCACTATAAATAATTAAAAAAAAAAACCTTTCCTTCCTCTATTATTGCTCTGAAAGGTTCAAAATCACTCTTGACTTATGTAATAGGAGGTTGCAGTTAAATAGTTTTTAATTCAGATTGAATTTGTCAATTCAGTCTACTGCTATTGTGTTAACTGAGCACTGCTATTTAGCCTGCAAATATTTGTCCAGTTTTATGTGTATATATTTTTCTTACTTATTTTTAAAACTTTATTTATTTTGATAGGACAGATATTGAGGGGGAAGAAAAGCGGAGAGGGAGAGAAAGAAAAAGAGGCACCTGCAGCACTGCTTTACACCTGTGAAGCATACCTCTGCAGGTGGGGCTAGGGGGCTTGAACCCAGGTCCTTGTGTGCAGTAATATGTGTGCTTAGCCAGGTGCAGCACTTCCCAGACCTGTGTATGTTTTTTTAATTCTCAGAATTGGCTTTTTAGTTATCATTTAAAGTATTGTTCATAGTGTTGATTTTTGAAATTGCCTATGATCTTTGGCTCTTTAGTAATAAAATAAAATTTTATCTAGCTTGTTCATTACTGGAACTCACCTTTTATAATATTTCAAACAGGAAATGGAGTAGGACTTGGCTTTCCCTTATATTTTGATAGACTTTTGATGACTGAATATATCATTAAAACTAACTGAATAGGAAAGATAAACTTTGTCCATATTAACCTTCATAGACAAAGAAAATGCATGATAGCTAATAGCTAATTATCTGTCAAATCAGCAAAATCTCTGGCACTTGACTTTTTAGGCCATCATTTGGAAACAAGCAACTGACTGGTATATGAACTATAAATCCTAAAATGCCATACATATCAATGTATTTTTTTTGGTAATATACAATTTAACTCAAGAAAAACATGTGTAATGTAACTGTTTCCTCCTGAGACAGAATGAAGCATAATTAAAGTATGTGTGTGTGTGTGTGTGTTTGTGTGCGTGTGTGTTCTGAAGAAACTTTTTCATGTTAACAGAACACTGATCACACACACACACACAAATTGAGAAATACTTTGACTAAGGAGTTCGGAGCAACAGATGAATAGTACAGCTTGCTGAATCTTTTCCGGACATGTATTGTTTATGCAAACGTTGCCACTAGGCTCCTGTCTTAATTCATCCAACACCAAATGCAGCACAGGCTGTTTATGTAACCCCAGAAAGCACTCTATAAGTGACTGTTTTCCTTGAGTTGCCATTCAAGAATAAAGTCACTTAACCATTTGCAGTAAATAAGTAAACATATATTATAAACTTCCTTTAAATGTGGAAGTTAAATAATTTAAAGAAACAAAGTTCAAATTTGCTGATGTGGAAAAAAAACAACTACTGTCTCTGTCAATTTAATACAAATATACAAGAGCATTCTTGTGGATAGGCTTTACATACTTTGGATTTCTTAGACTTCATGTTCATTTTTACTCATCCAAATCCCAATCTGCTTGTTAAGTTGCAGGATATTTGTTGTGTGTTGATATATTGTAGATGTCTCTCACCAGGACCTTTGGTCATAGGATCTAAGAACATCTAATTATCCGGAGACTAAAGAGAACCACCAGTGATGCGGGTACCATTCTGGAGCAAGTGGGCAAAAGGATCAAAGGTGCAGAAACTGAGGAGTGCTCTTGCAAATAAACTCCCATCTCACTTTAAGATACATTTAATCCCTGGGGAACATAGACTGCTAGTGACAAATAGAATGAGTTGATGAAGCTAGTTAACAGACAGCCTGTGTGATTGTGTCCTGGAGGTAAGCAAAGCATTTGGAGAGGAAAGGCCACAATTTTAGGCCAAGAGAGTTCTAAAGTGTAAAAGCCGTGCTAAAAGCACTGGCCATTTGATCATTCATTCCTTTAGACAGACAAACAGACAGACAGACACACACACACACACACACACACACACTCACACACTCACACACTCACACACAATAGATACATATACACACACATATACATAAGGGAGAAAAAAATCACAAAACTAGATGGACAGACAACCCACGGTACCAGAGCATAGTTATATTATAATAATACCTGTATATAACTAGAGTTACAATGCACTAAGACCTTCTTTTTTAATGTGTATTTATTTATTCCCTTTTGTTGCCCTTGTTGTTTTATTGTTGTAGTTATTTTTTGTAGTTGTTATTGACGCCATCATTGTTGGATAGGACAGAAAGAAATGGAGAGAGGAGAGGAAGACAGAGAGAGGGAGAGAAAAATATAGACACCTGCAGACCTGCTTCACCGCCTGTGAAGTGACTCCCCTGCAGGTGGGGAGCCAAGGGCTGGAACCAGGATCCTTGTGCTGGTCCTTGCGCTTCACGCCACGTGCACTTAACCAGCTGCACTAGTACCAACTCCCTCCACTAAAACCTTCTAACTCATGCTGACATATGGGTTCAACCAGGTAGAGTATTTGCCCTACCTGATGAACTCTCTCTCTCTCTCTGGTCCTAAATACTTTTTTCTTTTATTATTATTTCTATTTTTTTTTTGCCTCCAGGGTTATTGCTGGGGCTCGGTGCCTGCACCATGAATCCACTGCTCCTGGAAGCCATTTCCCCCCTTTTGTTGCCCTTGTTGTTGTAGCCTTGTTGTGGTCATTATTGTAATCATTGTCGATGTCATTCATTGTTGGATAGGACAGAGAGAAATGGAGAGAGGAAGGGAAGACAGAGAAAGGGAGAGAAAGACAGACACCTGCAGACCCGCTTCACCGCCCGTGAAGCGACTCCCCTGCAGGCGGGGAACCGGGGGCTCGAACCGGCATCCCAACGCCCGTCCTTGGGCTTTGCACCACGTGCGCCTAACCCGCACCCGACCCCCCTATTATTTCTATTTTAATTTTTTTTTCAGTACTGGAGTCTTGTGGCTGTGCGACTTTACTGCTCCTACACTGACTTGCTTTTTGTTCATCTCTCTTTAGAGACACAGTGACAAGAGACAGAGAGCAGAGACACCATAGCATTGGATCTCTGCCCACTGCTGTGGTGCTTCCATGAGGTGTTAGGGCTCAAAGCCAAATACTGTGCTGCCATCCAGGAGCGGAGGGGTTTCTTCACACCAACCAGTTCTTGACCCTCACCAAAATATCCTTCAGTTGCTCTCTATACACATCTCCTTATTCTAGCAATTTTAGTAGTAGGAAATGTACCCTCAAGAAACAAACATAGCAAAATTTGAAAAGAGGGGCCAGGTGGTGGCAGACCCAGTTGAACGCACACATTGCCAAAATGGGAAAAGAAATGCAAAGGCAGAAACAGAGGGAAACAGAGACTTTACACTTAGTGGTATTAATGGAAAGCTGCCACTGAGAACATCATCTGTAGTGTAATTTAAAAACTGAGAATAGGGAGTTGGGCTGTAGCACAGCGGGTTAAGCGCATGTGGCACAAAGCACAAGGACCGGTGTAAGGATCCGGGTTCAAGCCTCAGGCTTGGCACCTGCACGGGAGTCTTCACAGCTAGGCGGTGAAGCAGGTCTGCAGGTGTCTGTCTTTCTTTCAGGTCTTTCAGGTCTTTCAGGTCTTTCTTTTCCCCTTTCTGTCTTCCCCTCCTCTCGCCATTTCTCTCAGTCCTATGCAACAACAACAACAATAATAACTACAACAATAAAAAAACAAACAAGTACAACAAAAGGAAATAAATATTTTTAAAAAACCGAGAATATTTATCACTAAAGAAATGGTGGTACCTTTGCTAGATAATATTATGCAATGTTACAAAAATGAATTATGACTATATGTATTGTTTGCAAATATTGCTGGATTAAAAAAGCAAATTTCAGATTGTGTTTTTTGATAATTTATTGATCCCCTAGTACTTATTTAAAACAAAAACTATGTGTGAACAGGCACATTTACATGAGTATGAAAAGAGATTTGGAACGATACACAAGTCTTCTGTTGGACTTTTTTTTCTTTCTCCAACAAAGATAGAATTGGAAGAGATGCTGGCATGAAACATAGAGAAACATGAAAACATGTATCACTAGAAAATAAATTACTTTGATTAACTAGATTTGTTGTGTAGAGAAATTCAGTTGAGTTTTGAATTTCATTCTCTTGAAAATTCAAAAAAAAAGTAGACTAAAACAAACTCACAAACTCAATGCAGAGCTATTGGTCTAAAGCTGCCAAACTTTGCCAAAGAAACAAAACATTAAAAGGCCTAATCGACAAATTTCATTAAATGTATGCCATCCAATACAAAAAAAGAAAGAACGTCTTGCATTAGAGGTGTTCTAAGAAAGGACAGCATGCAACATCACTCTTATTTTCTTCAATTCAACTCAATTCAGTGAAAAGCTATCATGAACCCAGTTTGTGACCCATTTGCATTGTGTTAAAAATCTGTACTTAAAAGTCCAGACATTCTGATTTAAGTTAAATACCACCTTCTCAGTGATACATAGTAATGGGGTCTTGTCATCAGGAAGGCCCATCCAATTAGACTTTAACACACTTTTAATCTGCACCATCTTATTATTTCCAATCACTGCACATTTTACTCCCCATCACTCCTCTGTTATTTGTGGTATTTCACTCATTCATTAAATGTTTACTAAGCACCGATATGCTAGGCATTGGGATGACCAGCGGAAGTGTACCTATGAGAGGGTAGGTAAGTCCTGCCCATTTACTTCTTACTGAAGCTCATACAATTTCGAGGGAGACAACAGAAAACAAGGAGACATGTAGTGAAACAGAACTGCAGACTAAGACAAGGGTTATAAATAACTTTGTAAACGAGTAAGAATGAAGGACTGAGGGGCTGGGAGGCAGCTTGTTCAGTTGAGCACACGCTGCCATGTGTGAGGGTCTCTGCTTAAGCCCCCAGATACCCAGTGGGTAGATCTTCAAAGGGATGTGCTGGAGGGGTGGGGCGGTCCTATGGTTTCTTTTCTTTCTTCCATTTCTATATCCCTTTCTGTCTTTCATTCTCTATCTACAACATAAGAGTCTTCGAGGAGTGGTGGTGGAGTCATTCAGGCCTGGATGGGTCTCCAGCAATCAACCAGGTAGGGAACAAAAAATCTGGGAAGGTGACCTGACTTGTGTTTTCATGAAAGTTCCTTCTGAGGAGTTGATTCGATTCCTAATACTTGAGTAGGCTTCAGACACGGGAGCTGGGCATAATTTAATTCAGACAGAGCTAATGCAACTCCAAGGTTCATGAACTTGGTATTGGGATCAGTACCAATTTGCAATCAAAAGGGCCTATTTTTTCACATATGTACATTATCAGACACTAATTTACAGTGTGCTAAACTAAAAATGTATTTTAAGCCTGTGTGAGCTACCTTGAAGCTGACAGGAGCTCTGTTTCCTTGGACACATAAGAAGTGAAACGAAACCAAATTCATCCTGAATGAAAGTACTAAACATGCACATCCCCAAACTACAAGAATATGACAGATGAAGGGCAGCAATGACCTAATGGTAAGCAGAGCAACTTTCAGCCTTGTAGCAAATCTGGGATCAAGACCAACTTTCAATACAAAGGGCAATTTACCCTTTAAAAAAAAACTAAGGCAATATTACTGATGAAAAAAAGACTTAAAAACACAAAATTTAAAGGCCTTGGGGTGGGGTTACAAATCAGAAGTAGAATACATGCCTCACATATGTTTAAGAATATGAAGGCTTGGGAGTCAGGCGGTAGTGCAGTGGGTTAAGCACACGTGGCGCAAAGCGTAAGGACAGGCGCAAAGATCCTGGTTCGAGCCCCTGGCTCCCCACCTACAGGTGAGTCGCTTGACAAGGTGGTGAAGCAGGTCTGCAGGTGTCTCTCTTTCTCTCTCCCTTGCTGTCTTCCCCTCCTCTCTTCATTTCTCTCTGTCCTATCCAACAACGACGACAGCAATAACAACAACAATAATAACTATAACAACAATAACGACAAGGGCAACAAAAGGAAAATAAATAAATATAAAAAATGTTTAAAAAAAGAATATGAAGGCTTGAAGGATTTTAAACTTAGCGTGACTAACCCAACCCACCCTCATGCACATCAGTGCCAAGAGAGTAGGCTAATGGCATTTCCATTACTAGGGTCCAGAATGTAAAAGGAATGTTTCCCCTTCACTGGGAGTTAGTTATGGACATCAAAAAGTGTTTTTCATCTATAGAGAGTTGTTGCTAATGGTCAGAGATAGGCTGAGATATCAATGAAGGGTTTAAGGGACTCAGAGAGGTTAGGATCAAGGTTAAGCATTTTGAGGTCAACAGCATATGGATGGTGTTCAAAGTTCCTCAAAAAGAAAGTGCTTCGGGACCAGGTGGTGATGTCCCGGGTTAAATACAAACATTACACTGTACAAGGACCTGGGTTCAAGCCTCTAATTCCCGCTGTAGGGAGAAAGCTTCATAAGTGATGAAGCAGGGCTGCAGGTGTCTCTCTGTCTCTTTCCCTCTCTATCTCTCCCTCCCCTCTCAGTTTCTCTGTCTGTAATCAATAATAAATAAAATAAAAATTAAAATATTTAAAAAAATTTTAAAGGATAGTGCTTCAAAAAAAAAGATAAGTGTTTTTATTTTATTTACCCCCCCCCAGAGTTACTGCTGTGGCTTGGTGAAGGTACTACAAATCCACTGCTCTATTTTTTCCATTTTATTGGCTAGAAACAGAGAGAAATTGAGAGAGGCGGGTGGGAGAGAGGGGAAGAGGGAAAGACACCTGCAGACCTGCTTCACAGCTTGTGAAGTGTCCCCATTGCAGGGGGGAAGCTCGAAGCCAGACCCTTGCATGGGTACTAGCACTCAGTACTATAGGGATTTAGCTGGGTGTGCCACCACCAGGCTACCCAAAAGATAGCATTTTATAAGTTAGAGTGGAGCAGGGCTCTAGTCTCTCTCTCTATCCTATACTCTCATTAAAGATAGAAACATTTTTTTTTTCTTGAGTACATTATAGTTTAGATATAGGCATTGGCACAAGGGCTCCAGTAGATTCAGAACTCTCAGAAAGACAAGAGGCTAGTCCCTCTCCAGTAACGAAGGGGAAAATCAAATAAGCTTGGATGTCTGTCATTTACTGTAAAATACAGATTCAGAGATGCATGACAGGACGCTTGTCATTTGTTACCTTTCTCAGGAGTTCAGAGAATAGTAGACTCATTAATTAGAAAGGCCATATTCCAGACCACCTTTATCACATGTTGGCATGCACGGCTTTACTAATACAGGAAATAAAATTTCACTGGTGAAATTAGTAGCATAAGGGATATTGATAAATAGGTTTTCATTAGTTAAATTGGTTTTAAGATAAGCAAGACCCTTCATACACAGGGAAGTATGGAATATGGGCTTTTGTATCTGTCCTGTAAGAAAACTCCATAATGTTTTCATTCCCTTAAATCTGGAGGAGAATTCCAGATTATTATGGGAATATTTTAAATTGTCTCTTAACCTTTCTCTTATTCCTATTTCCTTGCTATGCTATTTTTGCTCTCTTTGACACATTTAAAATCTTCCATTCAGTACCTGTCATGGGAAT
Source organism: Erinaceus europaeus (assembly GCF_950295315.1). Taxonomy (NCBI): domain Eukaryota; kingdom Metazoa; phylum Chordata; class Mammalia; order Eulipotyphla; family Erinaceidae; genus Erinaceus; species Erinaceus europaeus. The sequence goes on along the minus strand of NC_080168.1, from coordinate 121,316,662 downwards.
AGTGGGGGAAAAAAAATCTGTCCTTAAAATCATATGTTTAAAATTCATCAGAATTTATAAAAGATTTGAAAATATATATAACATATTGCCTCCCAGGGACCTGTTATTAAACATAAAAAGTATTGGAGGAAGGTGTGGTATTGATTGTAGGAGGAGAAACTTACAAAAAGCATTTAAAAGGTTGAAGTTCAGAGCAGAAGAGGAAAATATGGTTTGTGGAAGAGAGTAGAATAGAAGGCATACCATGTCCAGGAAAAATATGAAATGTTTTTGTCAATGGTCAGTTTAGCTACTGGGCCACAAAAATGGAACACATAGTTAGTTCCCTGGCGGTCTCTATTTGAGGGAAAGACGACGTTTTGCTGGTATTTAGTCATGTTAAAATATTGCCCCAGGAGAGCTTGCTTCTGAAATTTCTAAGAGATCCAATCACATTGTGGTTTGTGATCTGAACAAGTTGCCCTAAAATGAGCTCTGAAACAGCCTAAGTATTGCAATCTGATTCATGTTCTGACCCAGACTCGCAAAAAAAAAAAAAAGAAAAAAGAAAAAAAAGAAAAAGAAAAAGAAAGACAAGCAAAGTGCCCGAACACCACAGAGTGAACCCTTCAGATAACACTATCTTCCTGCTGAAAAATATAAACACGGTTTTGCCCAAATGCCCCCTATGATCAAGGCAAATGTGCTGAGGAAACAGAACTAATCCACTGAGAATTGTGAAACTGATGAGAGATTCAGATTACTGGAGATTTGCCATCCAGCCAAAGCAAATGCGGTGTTAAGGAACTCTTTCCCATAGGTATGTAAGAAAAGGGGGGATTTTCACTGTGATACAAAGACTTCCTTTAGGTAAAGGATATCATGGTTCTGATAAGAGGAAACATGCTCTTTATCTGTGACTGTAGAGCATAGCTCTGAGGCAGACATACTAATTATTTTTATTTAAAAAAAAACCCAAGCTAACACCTTCACCCTATACCAGCTATCAGTGTGTCTTGTAGTTAAGTGACGCTGAGTATTAACATCAGCAGTCTTTACTCAAGTCTTTTCATTAAAATGATTAGCAAGAATTTCCATGCAAAGACTTGTTTAAATCATGTTAAAACTTCAGACTACAGAAGCAAAGCTGTTGAAAGTAGATGAACTTTCTCTGTACCTACATAAACCTATATATATTTTGCCTAGAGTCATTTTTGGCTGTTCTAAGGTAGGATGTTTGCAAAGTCCCAGACTCATGCAAACATAAAAGGCATAGTTCAATTTGCTGACACTGGGGATTTTGGACACGCTTTATTGGTTCAGGTGAATTCCACTGACACACCCCCAAAGCAAACATAATGCAGTCATTTACTTATTTCTTTTTTTAAGTGCAGACTTCCAAAAAGAAGGCTTAGGGTAAATGCCTAGGTACTATTAAAATTTATGAGAGTATAATGCTCACACATATATGCTTTTACATACAGTAAATATATTGTTTTTATTGTATTCTCTTTTAGAGAAGAGTCACTTTTTAACCCATTGTTTAATTAGGGGTAAATAGTTTACAGTGCAATCATTGACACTTGTAGGAGGCACCATTTCTCATCTCAGTATGATAGGTGTCTACAAAACTCTCTGCTTTATTGTACGCCCTTTTCCACTATCATACACCAAGACCCTAAAGACCACCATCCCTTATCTTCCTTCCCCAAAGTCCTTTGCTTTGGTGCAATACACTAAACCCAGCCCAAGTTTCACTTTGTGTTTTTCCCTCTCTGTCCTTGTTTCTTCACTTCTACCTTGGAGGGAGGCCAAGTGAGACTTATCCTCCTCTTTTTGGCTTATCTCACTTAACATAATTCCTTCAAGCTCCATCCAAGATGAGGCAAAAGAGATGACTTCATCATGATTAACTAACTGGGTAGTATTCCACTGTGTACACTATACTGTGCTCTTAGAGATAAAATTAGGGAGGTTGTCACATCCCTAAACAGAAATATAGACTACTTGAAGTTTTTTTTTTTAATTTATTTATTCCCTTTTGTTGCCTTTGTTGTTTTATTGTAGTTATTATTGTGGTTGTTGTTGATGTCATCGTTGTTGGATAGGACAGAGAGAAATGGAGAGAGGAAGGGGAGACAGAGAGGGGGAGAGAAAGACAGACACTTGCAGACCTGCTTCACCCCCTGTGAAGCGACTCCCCTGCAGGTGGGGATCCGAGGGCTCGAACCAGGATCCTTAGGCAGGTCGTTGTGCTTTGCGCCACCTGCGCTTAACCCGCTGTGCTACCGCCCGATTCCCAATGTAGTTTTAAGTTCATATGGAATCTACATCCAAGGCGTACAAAGTCGTAATTCAGAACACAAGTCCTGAAGACACTGTCTATTACTGACCCCCCCAGGTCTATCACCTACATGCTCACTGTGCAATATTGGTCAATATACTCAACCTCTCTGTGCCCCAGTATCTCATCCACACAATAACAGTTAATAACATTTCATTCTTAGGGATATTTGGGGAATGAATGAGATGTGTCCCTGTAGGAACTTTTAACAGATATCATCACCCTCATTTTTGGTTTCTTTTCAGAGCTTGAAGTTCATGCAAGCACCATTGTTCCTCTCTCGGTCTCTCGTAGCTTTCTGCTTATGTGATTCTACCTTTCTTAGGGGGTTCTTCTCCTTCTCTTTCTTTCTTTCTTTCTTTCTTTCTTTCTTTCTTTCTTTCTTTCTTTCTTTCTTTCTTTCTTTCTTTCTTCTTTTCTAGATAGAGGGAGCCACAGAAAGGAAAGCCACTACAACACTATATTACCACTCATGAAATTTCCCTTGTGCTAAGTGTTCTCGTAAGGTAGCCATGAACTTGAACTCAGGTCCTAATACATGGAAAATGTACACTTAGCTGGGTGAGCTACCTCCAGGTCACTCATGTGAATGAATCTTTTTTTAATGAATAACTTTCTTTTTCTTTCTCCCTTTATTCTATAGAACAGAGAGAAATTGAAAGGGGAAGAAGAGATAGAGAGGGAGAGAGACAGAGATGCTTACTTTACCACTTGTGAAATCTACCCCCTGCAGGTGGGGTGCAAGGGCCTCGAACCCGGGTCCTTGTGCATGGTAATGTGTATGTTTAACCCAGTGTGCCAATGCCTGCCCCCCATGAGTGAATCTTAAAGAAGTTTTTATTATTATTAATGAGTTAATGATGATTAACAAGATTGTAAGATGACGGGTACAATTCCATACAATTTGCACCCCCAGAGTTCGTGTCCCATTCCTTCCATTGGAAACCCCCCTAGTCTTTATCCCTCTGGGACTAGGGACCAAAGATCTTTATGGGTTGCAGAAGGTGGAGGTTCTGGCTTCTGTGATTGCTTCTCTGCTGAACATGGATGTCGGTAGGTCGATCCATACCCCCATCCTGTTTCTATCTTTCCCTAGTAGGGTAGGATATCCTTAATATGATGAGATACCTTACTCAAGAAACTGGCCTAAAAATTAGACTCTGTTATTTACAATTCTGGATGATTCATACTTAATTCAGAGTAATTCGTTTTAATAAAAAATAACTGGTGTCACCATTTCTAGAATCCATTTGCCCATATGTGGCTCCCAATTTGCCACTGTAGGCACTAAGGGACCCAGGAAGAAAGTGTGCTCTATATCTGAATTGTAGCTGGAAACTATAGTCAAAGAGAATTTCAAATTCCCAAAATTAAATATCAAATGTTTTGTCCAGAAATTGTACTTGAAAATTGCCATATGCCTTCCATTTATTTCAACTGATCAAGAAATGGATGTAATTGTAATTTAATGGATGCTCTCCATTAAAGTAACCAGTTATTTATTAGGATGTTGCTGAAGACATCAAAAGAAGCAAGGATAGACAAAAATCTGGCTGCACTGTTACGAACTGTGCTATGAACATAGATATACACTGATCTCTTTGAATGGGTGTATTTGTTCCCTTAGGATACATCCCCAGGAAATAAATCCATTTCTAGGCTTCTGAGAGTTCTCCAGAAACTTGGAAGCAACCTACGTGTCCAATAAAAGATGAGTGGCTTAGAAAGTTGTGGTATAAACACACAATGGAATACCACTCAGCTACCAAAAATGATAAAGTCACCATCTTCACTACCTTTTGGATAGAGCTTGGAAGAATCATGTTAAGTAAGATCAACCAGAAAGAGAAGGATGAATGTGGAATGATCTCACTCATGGGCAGAACTTAAGAAACAATAGCAGAAAGGGGAACCATAAAGTCAAACTTGGACTGGTTTGCTGTATTGCACCAAAGCAAAGGGCTGTGGGGAAGGAGGTCAGAGAGAGGGGCTGGGGTGTGGGTCTTGCAGGTCCTGGTCCATGATGCTGGGAAAGGACCCAGGATTAAGAGTGTTATGGCAAGATGAGATATTGCAGTCATGTGCTAACAATTGTGCTGTAAACCATTAACACCACATTATCAATAAGTAAATAAATATCCTAGCTGTACTGAACAGCCAGGTCAAATTCAACCTGGTAGGGTGTCTGATGAGGCCCTCTCTGAAAGCAACATAAATACAGGAGCTGAAGGAAGACACTTCTGGATATTGCCAAGGTCTTTTCCAGATTTTGGTAATATCTCCTGGAAGGTCTCTGTAAAATCATTCTCTCTCCTAGAGGAGCTGAAGATGCAAAAGATTTTTCACAGTGGTCTCTGAAACTTCAATGTAACAACTCATATTCTTTCCCCCTTGTAATGTCCTTTGAATGTCTGTTTCTACTCTTGGGATGCGGAACTCCTGGAATAAATCAGATTATGACTCGCCTGAGTCTTGAGTGAAGACCTCATCACTCAAGTGGATGTTAGGAGGTTGAGATCTGAACTGCATATAATAAAATATTCTTTCTTTGGAGTAACAATCCACAGAACATATGCATGAGGAGTAAGTATAGGTTCCTGTCTGGCTCCACTTTCTTTGCTATTGTATTGTGTTCACATCATTCTTCTGTCAGCATCTATCCATATCTCAAAAAATTCATCACTTTTGTTAAAATGTCATTGGCCAGAACTGGTCACACAGCACCATCTGACCACAAGAGTGGCCAGTATTTTTAATCATACTATTGTCTGTAACTTTTTTCATTTGCCTCAATGATTACTACAGAGTACATTTTCCAGGGGGGAAAAATGAATAAAAGAAGTTGGAATAGTTTTCACTTTTTAACTTATTAAACCTTAAAACTGTATTAAGAATTTTGGGATACGGTGTGTTTCTAGGAAATAAAATTGTTTCTAGATTTCCTGAGATTAGTTATTATCATATTTTGCCATTATTATATAAAAATAGAAAAGTCAACATATCAAAGACACAGCTATGGTCCATTGCATTAAAACATTTGAGACATTCAATAAAAAAAAAAAAGCTTAGAGCACGGAAACAGAAGCAACCGGTGGCACAGCTATATACAAATAATGTCAAAGGACATATTACAGTGATGTTGTGTATGATACAGCAAATCCTAACAAAGGGGTTTTTCAAAGTTAATCCAACTGCCAAATAATGTGATTATAGTAATAACCATCCATTGCCTTATAAAACCCTAAGACAGCAGGAACCTCCCGCTTCCTCTATAAAGCCCATATATCCCTCAGTCCTGGAACCTCTAGGGTGGGGCTCACTTTCCTGCCTGCTTCTCTCAATTCATACCAAATGATATTCCATCCGCCAATTCCAACCTGATCAATGCAATGAGTATCACCTCAGACTGTGTCCAGAGATGTCAGTCATAGAATGTCAACCCTTCAGCCTCATTACTTGGGTGACACCTTTCCTTTCATAGTATTCTCTAATTCCTTTCCAGGTGGTTCACTTCCTAACAAAGTCCCAAAACCTAGATATAGACCAGGTCCTGTGAGGTAGAGCATATGCTCACATGTATCCATAAATTAGGGCAAAATATATACCTGAAAGCAAAGTACACAATAGTCTGCAGTAAGTTAGTATAAAGTTCCTAATGAAATAGTGTCTACTTAGACTTAGATACTCTCCTCACCTACTTCCTATTACACTTCCCTCGTTCACTCCAAAGCTAACCTTATCAAAGTAAGGACTACAAAAGCTGAATAAAGGCAAGAGACTGGCATACTTTAATAATTACGCTTTAGTCACTTTCAGGCCACCCCATTAGCCAGGGCCCTAGTCGGGGAGTGCTGAGATTCCCAAACAGACATGATGGGCCTAGACCTCAAATAAATCCCTCTCTCTATTGTTACCAGTCATCTCTATCAGGAACAACAAAATAGACCCCTTTGTGGGCCTCCATAGCATCTTGCCCTCAACTTGGATCAACAATGGTAGAGAATCTTCCATCCTCTGAAGGGAGGCTCGACAACATACTATATACTACACCTGAGGAAGATGGGTCCTGATATTGGGGCAGCTAGGAACATTCCTACTCATGACCACAGAATGTGAACTCAGATCGATAGGGATGCAGAGGTCACATAGGCTCCTAAGCTGAATACGGACCCTGGATCACATCAAATTAATAGGGTTTACAGTCAACAATATTTGTATACCTTTCCCATATTTGGGAGCTACTATCTTCCCTGATCCAGCTTTCTGGTCCTTTTTCCATCCATGACATCATCTCCTGAGACAATAACTTGGATCCACCTGCATATCAGATTTCAGGCTCAGGGGGAAAAACAAACAAACAAACAAAAAACTAGTATAGCCAAGGCCCTTTGGAATATAACTAAAATATGCCTACTAGCTATCTACAAAACGGAAAAAAAAAATCCTCCAACTCTTCATCTGCACTATTCCAGCCTTTCGATTCATGATTAGTCAACAAGTTGTTTGGCTTTATATGTTAACTCTCTTTTCAGCCACCAGATTCCAGATGTTAAGGTGATGCCAACCAGACTTCTCTGGTCAGACATCCCAACCAATATGTCCAGGAACTCTGATTCCCCAGAACCCCTGCCCCACTAGGGAATGAAAGAGGCAGGCTGGGAGTATGGATTGACCTGTCAATGACCATGTTCAGTGAGGAGGCAATTAAAGAAGCCAGACCTTCAACCTTCTGCATCCCACAATGACTTTGGGTCCATACTCATAGAGGAATAAAGAATAGCAAAGCTATTGGGGAAAGGGGTAGGATACAGAGTCTGGTGGTGGGAACTGTGTGGAGTTGTACCCCTCTTAACCTATGGTTTTGCCAGTGTTTCCTTTTTATAAATAAAAGAAAACAGTAAAAGAAGACGTAGATGAGTAAATAAAGTTGAACGATTCTGGTGAGGATAATTCAAGAACTTGACAATCATTTTTTTGCAAAAGATTTTGTGTTAAAAAGATGTACTTGACAAAGGCAAACTTGGTATATTGAAACAGATTACCTATGTTACATACAATACTTAAAATGCAGATAATATGAGTTCCTGGCTATATTTTCTTAGTGTTTGGTTCTCCAACATTTAAGAAAATGAATGTTTACTTCTATTGTTAACTATGAGGTTTTATAGCTTTTGGTCTTTGGCCAGTCAACTTCTGTTTCACAAATGTCTTTACTAGTAAAACTGGGTCATATTCCAGTGAGTTACTAAAATATCATGTTATTTAGTTTTTTTTTTTATTTCACTCTATCACACAGCTTTCAAAAACAGTTCAACTTATTTGACATTTCTACTAAGTGGCTGTATACAGAAAAGTGTTCTGGTGCCTTTGATGACAAGAAACATTTCTTCATTTTTCTGGGCGTTGACTTGCTTCTTTCTTATTCCATCATGTACTAGAGTTCTTGAGGGTGATGCAAGCAGTTGGCTGTGCTGCTCTTCACTCTTGATGATACATGAAGAAATTTCACTTGCATTGAAATCATCCACCTTTTAAAGTTAATATTTCCAATTATAAAAAAGAGAAGCATAATAAAAACCTCAAATAGTCAAATATATGGTTTTGAAAGTCATATAAGAATTTTTGATTCATCAGAACAACCTCTCCACTTTAAGAAGTCTCCAAATTATAAAATGTATGCTATTCGTGTAAACTCAAATAAAGCACTATTTTTTTTTAACAATGCGAACATTGTAAGGCTTCTCTTTTTTAAATCCCTGCATGTTTTTTTTGGAAGGAAAGATCAGAGACTTTTGCTATCTCATGCTTACTTTTCATCATCTAGTAATCAGACAGGATAAAGTGGGGTAAATACCTCTTCTGATACTGTATATGCAAAAATTATAGACTAAGATATCAAAACTCCTTGCAGGTGGCAAGCAGAGGCTTGAACTTGGTCCTTGCATGTAGCAACATATGCACTCAACTGGCTGTGCTAGCACCAGGCCACCTTAAAATTCCACTTTAAAATGTGATCATTTTCCATGGAATGTGAGCTCTGACCTACAGGGATGCAGAGGTTACACAGGGTTCTGCGCTGAATTATGAGCCCCAGATCATATTGATAAGGTTTATAGTTGATGTTATTTATATACTTCTTCCATATTTGGGAGCTTCCCTGATCCAGCTTCCTTCCTAGTCCTATTTCCAACTCTGATACCATCTCCCCAAACAATACCTTTAGCCCAACTGCTTGTTAGCTGTCTGGCTCAGGCAAAAATTGGCAGTCATGGGTCCCTTGGACTCTTAACTAAAATAGACTTCCTAGCTTCTTCCAAAATGGAGACTCCAAATCTCACCTGCTCTATTCTGACATTTAGGCTCCTTATTATTAAACAATGTGTTCTGATTTTTATCTTAATGCTTTTCAGACACCAAGCTACAGATGCTACCATGATGCCAACCTGACTTCCCTAGGCAAGCCACCTCGCCAATGTGTCATGGAACCCCACCTCTCCAGAGCCCCAACCCACTAGGGAAAGACAGAGACTGGCTGGGAGTATGGATCGACCTGCCAATGCCCAAGTCCAGCAATTACAGAAGCCAGACCTCCCACCTTCTGCATCTAATAATGATCCTGGGTTCATACTCCCAGAGGGATAATAAAGACTAGGAAAGCTTCCAATGGAGGGAGTCTGGTGGTAATTAGGCAAATTCACAAACTATTTGGGAATAACAGGAATGAGCCACATATCCTTTCTTTGATCTTCCTCTCAAAACTTTTTTTTTATCCAGCATGTGTGTGTGTGTGTGTGTGTGTGTGTGTGTGTAGAATTGTACCCCTCTTATGCTGCGAACTTGTTGGTCACTATTAAATCAATTAAAAAAAGAGTAAAAAATTAAAAGGTGGGAGTTGGGTTGTAGCGCAGCAGGTTAAGCGCAGGTGGCACAAAGCACAAGGACCAGCATAAGGATCCCGGTTCGAACCCCGGCTCCCCACCTGCAGGGGAGTTGCTTCACAGGCGGTGAAGCAGGTCTGCAGGTGTCTATCTTTCTCTCCTCTCTGTCTTCCCCTCCTCTCTCCATTTCTCTCTGTCCTATCCAACAATGACAACAACAATAATAACTACAACAATAAAAAAATAAAAACAAGGGCAACAAAAGGGAATAAATAAAATAAACATTAAAAATAAATAAATAAATAAAAAGGTGGTCATTTTAGGTTTCGTGACTAAATTTTTTATCAGTGTGATATAAATAATACATTAAGTAAAAAAAAAAAGGAAGTTGACATTTCACTAATCTTTCACTGAGCCACATAGTAACATGCCATTAGTACAGTAATTACTGAACCGTAAAGGAATTTTATTCTGGAACCTTCATGAGTGGTGAAGCACTGCTACAAGTGTCTCTTCCTCCCTATTTCCTCCTTCCCTCTCAATTTATCTCTTTGCCCAGTAAGATAAATAAAAATAGTTTTAAAAGTGTAATCTTGCCTTACAAATAGAAAATGTGAAAGTCTAAGGATTTGAACTAGATGCCAACATCTTAACTCCATGACTATCCTACATCACAAACTACAGCACAGACTAATTTCTATTTAGTTTTTCTCTTGAAGATCATCTCAGAAGAAGTATGAAGGAAATCTCTTTACCTGACTTCAGTCACGCCATTCACTGGGGTGTCCTTGGAAACCTCCCCAGTACTCTTAGAATTTCCATTGAAAGTGTTTGCAGCCATTATGAACCCTGTGCTTGCAGATGTTTTCAAAATACACTACCATTTTGGGGCTTGCTTAAAAATAACCCAAATAAGTAAGGATATGCTACCAACAGGCTAACTTAAAGGTGAAAAGTTCACAGGTGGGGCTTAAGAGACTGAAAAGCAATTAACACAATAGACTTTCATCCTGAAGCTCTGATTTGGCAGCTTCAATCTCAAGAACCATTATAAATCAGACCTGAACAGTGTTCACAGGTGCAAGGACTGCATTTCTTATGTATTACAATAAGCCTAGTCTGGCTACAAACAGGTACTCAATAATATTCTACTCTATTCTGAAGGATTCTTTCAAAGTATTAAGTAGAAATACTGTATCCTATTACAATATGAAAGTCCAACTAGAGCGTAACAGTTAAGTTACTAACTACTTATATAACTAACATAAGTTCTTTTGTTAGGACATAGCTTCTTACACTGGGTCTGAGCTACTTCATTTTTTTTCCTTAGACAGCAAATTTATTTTATGTATTGAAAATATTTTAATAAGTATTACTCTAAATTTACTTCTAGAAAAGTTTCTAGGAAAACCATTACAGTTACAATTGTATGTTACGACTATATGATCATCTAGCTCTAAATTATTTGCAGATATATTCAAATCAGATTAAGGAATTTATGATTTCAAAATTTTCCTTTTTCTCCCCACATCTTCCACCATATGCAGAAACTTTAATGTTTTTATTTTATTTAGTTTTAAATTGAATTTCAATTTCTTTTTCTTTTAACTTTAAATAGTGTGCACAACCCTACTTTAAGTCTGGTCCTTTGATGCATTCATATCATTCCTCTTCTTTCTTATCTGAAAAGATCAGCCTGGAGTGGTAAAGTACCAGTGATTAATATATATATATATATTATAATATATATGTCAGAGAAAAACAACAACATGGCAATGTATTTTAATGATGTTATAGACCTAGTAGTCAAGAAATAACATGCAATGGTTAAATTATTAAAACAGTTAAACACAATTCTGGTGACTATTAAATAATAATATATAATTTTTTAAAGAAAATTTTATATTTATTTATTTTCCCTTTTTGTTGCCCTTGTTGTTTTTCGTTGTTGTTATAGTTATGATTGTTGTTGTTGTTGATGTTGTCGTTGTTGGATAGGACAGAGAGAAATGGAGAGAGGAGGGGAAGACAGAGAGGGGGAGAGAAAGACAGACACCTGCAGACCTGCTTCACTGCCTGTGAAGCGACTCCCCTGCAGGTGGGGAACCAGGGTTTGAACCGGGATCCTTACATCGGTCCCTGCACTTTGTGCCATGTGCACTCTACCCGCTGTGCTACCACCCAACTCCCAATAATATATGATTTTTAAAAATAGTATCACTTAAGATCTGCAGAAGTGTCTTGGACAAATTGGTTCAATCCCTTTGGTGGTGGTTTTATCAGATATTAACAGTGAAGTATTCACCTCCTCAGCTAGTGATGTTGACTTGTTTACTTTCTCTACTTTTTAATTTAATTCTCTAAAGATTTATTTATTTGTTTTCATGACAGAAAGACAGAAAAACTGGAGTACACACTGCTCAACTCTGGAATATGGTGGCTCTGGGGACTAAACTTGGAGCCTCTGACACCCTCTCTGCTAGTCCCTGTTTTGTTTAATATTAATATGTGTGTTTCATGTACTTTGTTGTTCCGCTGGTAGCTACAGAGCTAGTTGTTATAGTCTCCTGATGAACTGACTCTTTTATCACTGCAGAACGTACCTCTGTCAACTGCAATATATAATGACGAGAAACAGTCGTTATATTTTCCTTCACTTCCATAAACACAATTTCTGTAAACATGATTTAAATCTCTCAAGGACAACTTCCATCAACTGTTTTTATTTGTCTGCATATGAGTTATACTTTCTAGTTGATTTGCATGTCTCAAAATCTTGGTTGAAAACAGGGGGATTTAGATAATACAGTTAACTCTCATGATAGCTTTGCTCTGTAGGTCACTTAAAACACTGAATAAGTAAATAATGAACCATTGGTCCTTGAGCATACATTTTCATAAAAACACATAACACACATAGGTCATAATTCTGAAAAAAAAAAAGCCAAAAACAGTTCATCAAGGGAGACTGTATTTAATTTGATAAAGAGCAAAATGAGCTATAGAAGTATTAAGTACCTTGCCCAAGCCAATGTCTCTGTCTTAATAGGCTCTGTCTTAATAGGCTCTATCTTAATAGGCTCTGTCTTAATCCTGTAGTCATCTCTGCATAAGAATTGAAATTAAAAGAGAGCTGAGAACTTGCCTATTGGGTGACAAAAAAATTTTTGCCAAAATTCTGAGCATTCACATTCATGTAGATGCCTATAGAAACACAAGGAAAATTGATTCCAGTGCTACAAATGAATTTTAGCAATTAGGCAAATTCACAAACTATTTGGGAATAACAGGAATGAACCACATATCCTTTCTTTGATCTTCCTCTCAAAACTTTTTTTTTTTTATCCAGCCTCTTATTTGTTCCAACTGGTCTTATGTCTGTGTGTGTGTGTGCACTCAAGCGCACGCGCTTGTGCAGGCACACAATTTTAGTGGGTTACAAGATTACAGGAATACAGAACATCATTTCACACCACACCCACCATCCCACCTCCCAAAGATAACCATCACAGTTTCACAAGTCTTAGAAACAGTATGCTTACTTTTTTTTTTTCTTTGCAAGTTTTTGTGTACCAGTTCTCTAAATTCCACATGTGAGTGAAACTATCCGTATTTGTGTTTCATCTCTTTTATTTCACTAAGCATTTCACTAAGCATCATGGCCTTCAGTTCCATCCATTTTGTCCAAAATGACATAGTATCATCTTTTGTGATTAAAGAGTAGTAGTCCATGGAGTATATATCCCACAACTTCTTTAGCCAGTCATCTGTCAATGGGCATTTAGGTTGCTTCCACTTTTTGGCCACTATGAATAATGCAGCTATGAATATGGGGGTACATATGTTGCTTTGGATACCTGTTTGCGCGTCCTTTGCATAAATGCTTAAGAGTGGGATTGCCTATTCATAGGGTAATTCTATTTTTCTTTTATTTGTTTAAGGACTTGCCATACCATCTTCCAAAGGGGCTGCACTGGTTTGCATTCCCACCACCAGTGTAGAAGATTTCTTTTCTTCTACAACCTTGCCAGCATGTGTTATTTCCTCATTTGTTGATGGAAGTCACTCTCACAGATGTGAAATAGAATCTCAGTGGAGTTTTAATTTGCATTTTCCTAATGATAAGTGAAGTGGAGCACTTCATATATCTGTGGGCCATGTGTATCTCTTCTTTAGAAAACTAGTTGTTCAGCTCTCTGGTCCACTTTTGATTGGGTTATTTTATTTTCCTTGTTAATCTGTACCAGTTCTTTAAAGATGGCTGACTGTCATGCTGCACCATGGCGGGGGGGGGGGGGGGGGAGAAGAGACTGAAGCAGAGAGGAAACACAAATCTTTATTCATGCAGGCACTTCAGAGTTGGGTGAGAGTACAGCGGTTCGGGCCACGTGGAGTTAGCAAAATAGCCCCTCCCACTATGTGCAACAACCCTTCTTTGGTCAGGTCTCAAGGTGAAAGGAGGTAAAGAGGACTAACCTGGAACAGCATAGGGCTTTCTAGGATAAAAACCGTAAGTGGCAAGTTGGGATGAGATTGGCTAGGAACAAGGCACTCCGGGATAGGGTTACAGCTCTCAAAGGAATGGGAAGGGAGAGGAGGAAATGAGGCACTCTGGGAAGCTTGGGTTTCAGCTCTGCAGGAATGGGTGATGCCCTGAGGGTATATGCACAATACCCCAACAGTTGATATCAATCATTTGCCTGATGTGTGATGTGTAAATATCTTCTCCCTGTTACTAAGTTGCTTGGTTATCCTTTGGTAGTTTGCTTTTGATGGATAGAAGGTTTTAGTTTGATATAGTCCCATTTATTTACTCTTGTTTTCATTTCCCTTGCCCATGAACTCGAGTCTCCAAATATGTTTCTGATGTTAAGACCCAGAAATACTTTGCGATTATCTTCTTCTTTATATTTTAAAGTATCTTGTCTAATATCTAGATCTTCGATGCACTTTGATCTGAATTTGGTGTATGTATTAAATGATGATCTAATTTTAATTTTCTACATGTGGCTTTCTAATTGTTCCTGCAGGGAGCAAGCATATGTTGCAGCAAAACAGTGCTGTGGGTTTCTTTATCTCTCCCTACTACACTCCTATAAGTTTATCTCTGTCCTATCAAAAAAAAAAAATGAAGCGGGGAAAGGTCAAAAAAAATAAATAAAGCCACCCACAACATTGGATCATTCATACAGGCTCAGCCTGAGTCCAGTGATAATCCTGGAAGCAAAAACAAAAAACAAATAAAACCTTGACTCATGTGATTAAGTCCCAAACAATTATAGAGATAGGCAAGTCAAAGATCTCTTTTTCCCCCCTCTCTCTTTGTAGATCAAGACAGAAAAGGTAGAGAAAGAGAGAGTGAAAGAGGCCACAACACCAAAGCTTCCTTCAATGTGGGTTTGGGGGTGGTCAGACTCAAACCAGGGCAACACACAGGGCAAAGTAGCTGTTTTCCCAGCCCAAGTCAAAGATTTCTAAGGCATACATTACCTTTTTTTAAAAGTATTATGCTTCATTCATTTATGGATAAAATGGATATATTCTTAAGTTATAATGCTTTCCCATCTTCCTTTCCAAATGTACATTTTAAAGATATTGTCTTTTCCAAAAGATAGTCTAAATGTATCTTAATCACTGGCACAGGTCATTGGAAAGACATATTGGAGCAGTTGCTGGTTTTATTTTCTCTTTCTTTTGTTTTTTTTTTTTTTCCTTTTCTTTCTTTCTCCCTTTCTTTCTTTCTTTCTTTCTTTCTTTCTTTCTTTCTCTTTCTCCTTCTCCTTCATTTTTTGTTTTTGCTTCCAGAGTTATTGCTGGGGCTCAGTGCCTACCCTGGGAATCCACCATCTATGGAGGCCACTTTTTTTTTCTTATCTTTTTCTTTTTTGATAGGACAGATAGAAATTGAAGGGGAGGCAGGAAGTGACAGAGAAAGACAGACACCTGTAGAGCTGTTTCACTGCTGGTGGAGCATCTGCCTTGCAGGTAGGGAACAACAGAGGCTCAAAGCTGGATCCTTGCACATAGTACTGTGTACTGTGGGAGCAGCTGGTTTTCAATATTCCTTGGATCTAAATCAGTTACCTATCCCTGTTGCATTGTATCATCATCAGTTATATCACTTTTCTTTACAGGTCTTTTAATATTTGTGTGTGCGGATTCTTCCTAACCATGAGAAAGTTCCAATGAGAGGTGCATCTCTGTTAGCTGACAAAGATGGTATTCCAAAGTAGTGGAGTAAATGGGAAACTGTATGTCCCTATATTTGAGCAGGCCAACGGCTACTTTTACGATAACAAAGTCTTAAATTTTGTTTCATCTGTGAGCAACCTGCTTGTTTCCATATTTGGTGCACCAGAAGATGCTGAATGAACAAAAAGGTGCATCTGTGGAAGCCCTAGGAGGACTAACATCTTCCAAATAAATGTCCAAGCAATAATAAACAGAGAACGGGTATGCTCGATTCCATGGTGGACTCTAAAAATAGTTCTACAGGAAAATAAAGTCAAGTGTTTTACAAAGTACCTTGGCACAAAAAGAAGTGCTCTTCCAGTGAGGTTTTAAGTCCTAGGAATTTAAAGAGTTGGGGAAATCAACTAAATGGAAACCTTATAAACCAGAGCTTGCTCAAGAGAGAAATGTTTGTAATGGTATGCATGCTGGGAACCCCTCCACACTGCATCAGGAATCTCTTGAACTAATGTCAGCAGGACACAAAACAGTGGCCCAAACAAAAGATCTGAAGAAATTGCCGGGGGGGGGGGGGGGGGGGAGGATAAAGTGTCAGTGTCAGTGTCAGTGGGGGGGGGGGCGTGAATAACTTAGCAAGAATAGTCATGGACAACACCAACCAGTCTTTCTACCTGGCCAGCCCATTACAATTTAAAGGTACTCAAATAAAAACGAAATACTAGATGTTAAAAATGCATTCTCTGTGTTTACTGGAAGGTGGTTCATGTTAATCCTTTTAAATCTCTGCTCATTATTAACACTCAGAGATTCCTTCACATGGCAGCAAGAGGTCATTTTTCAAAGGGGGTGTAATGGAAGGATAATCCCAATATCGGTGGCTTGATTTTTATTCCTCATTCGGCTCATGTGAAATTGGAACTTGTTCTGCAGGTTGGTTATGAAACATTGTAAATCTCTAAATTTTGTCAAATCGTGAATTCCAATTCATCAATCGTATGAGGCAGAGATGGGTGTGAGTTCATATAGGCTCAGCTCTAGTAACGTTATTGCCATTTTATATAAATGTGCTATGTTCAAGGTGGCTCCATCAGGCACTGTACAGTAGCACATTTGATCAGCAGAATAAATCTGGACACTACACTGAAATGTACTACTTGAGATATAATTCTTGCTTGGATCCTATGAGGGGCACTTTTGTGACATAAAATGGCAATGCACCCTCCTGGTCACTTAGTGTGACATAATAACACTTGAACTAAAAGTCATGTCTATTTAGGATGATCTGTAATTTTTCCAAATACATTATTTTGAAGGGTAGTGAGTTGACTGATTTTATGTGTTGCTTTGACTAAGTTATAAAAATGAGGGCTTGCGGGAGTCGGGCGGTAGCACAGTGGGTTAAGCGCAGGTGGCTCAAAGCACAAGGACGGGCGTAAGGATCCCGGTTCAAACCCCGGCTCCCCACCTGCAGGGGAGTTGCTTCACAGGCAGTGAAGCAGGTCTGCAGGTGTCTATATTTCTCTCCCCCTCTCTGTCTTACCCTCCTCTCTCCATTTCTCTCTGTCCTATCCAACAACAACAACAACAATAACTACAACAATAAAACAACAAGGGCAACAAAAGGGAATAAATAAATAAAATAAATATATTTTTAAAAAATGAGGGCTTGCATTCTCTCTCTCCCTCTCTCTCTTGCTAACTCTCTCTCTCTAACCCTCTCTCTCTCTCTCTCTCTCTCTCTCTCTCTCTATCTCTCTCTGTGTGTGTGTGTGTGTGTGCGTGCCTGTGTAAACTCAGTCTAGATGTTTCTGAAATCAAAGAAATTTCTTTGACGTGATTAACAGTCAAATCAGTAGTTTTTAAAATATGTCCTATTAGAGGAAGATTGTTCTCCTCTTTGTATATATGTCTCAATCAGGTGAAGGTCTTAAAAGAAAAGATGAGGGTCACTCAAGAAAGAGACAATTCTGCTCATAAATAACATTTGGACTGATAGAGCATCTTTAACTTCTCCATAGCTATTCAGTCTGCTAGTCTTCCTGGAGTTTTAGGATCTGCCAGTGTACACCATCATGCTAGCCAACTCTTCAAGATGTATCTCTCTATGCAATAGATAAGTAGATAATAATACATCAATAGCAATACACATATCCTATTGGTCCTGTTTCTAGAGGACTAGACAAAATACACTAGACAAACAGGACACTTCCAACTTGTTCTGTGTTCACCCTTCCTTGTGTCTGAACCACTTATGAAGGTAAGTTGAGAGACTAACATGAGAAATGTTAAAGAGTGTGGCACAAATATACACGAGTTGAAAAGAATTCAGAAAGCTTAGAGCTGAGGAGATAGTGCACTGGAAGGGGTATGTGCTCCGCCATGTGTGAAGCCCAAGTTCTAGTCCCAGCATTACACGGGAATCTCATGGTACCAGAAACATCTTACCCCTCTGTGTCTGAAATAAAAAGTGAAACCACACATTTGAGGCCCTGATACACACACACACACACACACACACACACACACACACACACACACTTCCTTTGATATATAGTAACAAGATTTTACTGAATATTTGGGTATTATACCAATGAATGTTTCTC
This sequence comes from Erinaceus europaeus, assembly GCF_950295315.1. NCBI lineage: Eukaryota > Metazoa > Chordata > Mammalia > Eulipotyphla > Erinaceidae > Erinaceus > Erinaceus europaeus. Next base: position 121,298,666 of record NC_080168.1, on the reverse strand, counting down.
TTTTCCAGTGGTCCAGCAGAAGTGAAAGCAGTTTACTTAAATACTGGAAATTCAATTGTAAAATAAACATGGAACGTGTTTTCACACACATGTGCACACGTACATGTTCTTGGTCTCAAACCAGCACAAATTTTTTTGGTTTGGTTTTCTAACAGTTACAGTGTCTTAAGATAGACTGTACTGGAGCAAGGCAGTGGTGCACACAGTTGTTACAGTGTGCAAGGACCTGGGTTAAAACCCCTCGTCCTCATCTGCAAGGGGAAAGATTTGCTAGTGGAGAAGCCATACTGAATACATCTCTCTTACTATCTTCCCTTTCCTCTCTTTTATGTCTCTATGTAATAATAAGTCAATACCTTATTTTTAAAAGTGAGAAAAAAATCTTTAAAAAAGACGGTACCTCTGTTTTTGTTTTTATTTGTGATCAAAAGTAGACAATACAGAAAGATATAGCCCACTTCACCCCAACTAAAAAATGTTTATCAAGGGCTCACTACATTTAGTACTGGTGATAAAATAAAGGATAAGAAATAACTCTGATGTCAAGTGAGATGAGTCAGAAAAAGAAGGATGAATATGGGATAATCAGAGAGAAAACATAAAGCAGAACGTGGACTGAAAAGAACAGAAAAAGGGAAAGAATGTATGTGACTGTGTGATTTCCAGGGTCCAGGAGGCTAAGCAAAATAAAATAGGTAGATGCTGGTGAATGAGTACATTCAACAATAAGATGAGTAACATCTTCAGATCTAATATATAACCTGGTTACTGTAATTGATAAAACTGTAATATATAATTGCAAGTTGGTGTAGAATCTAAATGCTTTCACCAAAAATAAGTGAACAAAAAATAAAATACATATAGAAGAGTCAGTGTACACTGCTTAAGGGTGAGAATTCTTTCACAATGTGTCTATACGTCAGATTATCATGGTATCTACTTTAAATGTATCTTACAACTTTGTATGTCAATTACAACTCAATAAAACTGAAAAATAAAGGAAAAAGGCTCATTAGATTACGTTCTAAAGTGACTCTAATCAGCAAAGTTCTCACAACCTGTGTTGAACTTGTAGTACCCACAAGAACAAAAACAAAATGAAAAAAATCATGTTTCAAACCACTAAGATTTTAAGTCTGCCGAGGCAGGCATAGACCAATGCAAATGTAGTGTGGAAAAACATTTCTAGAAACACAGGCGATCAAAAGTGTTTAATACAGTTTTAAGGTTTAATAAGCTCAAAAGTTAAAACTAATCCTATTTGTTTTATTTATTTATTTAGATGTTGTTATTATTACTCTTTGCCATCAGTGACCCTTCACAGCTCCAGGAAAACACTTTCTGATAGGATGAGAAACAGACAGACACACAGCTACAAACCATAGCACTGAAGCTTCCTCCAGTGCTGCCCTACTCCCATAGGGTGTGTGGCTTGTTCTCAAAACTAGGCCATGCATACATGGCAAAGTAGGCACCTTCTGGACTGAACTATCATGCTATCATCCAAAAGATGAACTCACTTGTCGGTATGCTTCATTTTGGTTTGGTCTCCTTCCCCCCACCTCTGGGAGATTGTGGTTTAGCTCCCTTGTCCCTGCCCCCAGAAACCCTAGACATCCAGAGTTCTAGCAGCAGCCGCCGGGGGAAGAAAGATGGAGAAGCACATGGTGTGGTGATTTGCCCGCTAGTGAATAAAGATTAAATTGCATTCTCAGCTCAGCCGTGTGTCTCTGGTCTTCTCTGTTACCCGCCCGAGAAGCCAGCCCGAACGCTAACAACAAATAGCACCCACATGTACCTGACCTGTGCATCCCCCCAGATAAGTGAAGACTTTGCCTACCTATCTACAATGGCCTTCTTTTCTGACTGTGAATAGGTTTCCAAAGGCCTCTGCCCTTTCTTCACGAGACTGTTTCTGTGTTTCTGGAACATTTCTCTCTGGTTTCTGCCTGCCGCCCGCCCACATGAGCCAGCTCGCCGCCACATGGCGCAGGGCGTTGGGCGCGGGCTGCCTCCTCGCTGCTCGGCCGCCGGGAGCAGGGCAGCAGACATGGCAGGCAGGGCCACGGCAGCCTATCCTGGCCGCCACTTCGGGGCACCTCGGCCCTTGCCTTCTGCACTGCTGGCCCGCCTGCCCTCCTGCTATGAAGTTTGGGCAGATCCTGGACCACCCGGAGACCGCAGGCTCCCTGCCAGAACTGGGACCCCTGGCAGAGATCCCAAACTTGGGTCTGAAGGCATACGAGCTAGAATACACAGAGATTCGTCCAGAGATCGCAACCTACAATTTCTAGAAGTGGAGCTACGCAGGAGGCCCCACCTCCAGATGGTGACCCCCCAACAACAAGACAGTATAGATCTAAATTTGTGTTTAAAATGACATGTCTTCGAAACAAAGGTTTCTCTCCTTGTGTATTAATGACCATGTTTACGTGTGTGTTTAAGTTTGGTAAACATTAACTTTAAGGTTAAAAATGTAACTTTAAGGCTATATTCTTACCAGACATAGTTAAATAAAAAAGGTTTTCAATGTAATTCTCATAAAGATAAAATTAACTTACATTTAAAGTCTGAGGTAAAAATTAGTTAAAAATCAATATATTTTAACTAAGTTGGTCTAAAAAAAAAACCTGCGCACACCTAGGGTGTGTCTCCAACTTGAATGGGTGTAACAAAAGGTTAAATAGGCTTGTTGATATGTAAAACTCTCAAATTCCTTCTCAATTAGAAATGATAGATTGCACTATGGTTATGCTAATGATTCTCATGCCTGAGACTTTTTTTTCCATGTACCTCTCCACATTCTATTGTTTAAACTTTAAACAACCTTAAAATCAAACTAAAAAGGACTTCAAATTGTAATAGAGTTATCAATTGTGGTACAATTGTGGTAACCTGCTACAAGTTTTGTTTCATAGTAAGTAAACTGAAGCTGTCAAGTTCTCTACAGAAAAGCGGAATTCCAGCAGCTGACCTTCCTCATACAACGTTCCACCCCCTGACATTCTTCCATGGACATCTGCTTTGGACTGGCACTTCTATTGGACTCACTGGTACACCTCTTGAACACTTTGCACAAAACTAGAAGCTTCCCTTTATGCTGCTGGGTTTCTCAAAGACTGACTGCAGCCAGCTGCCTTGAGACTCTAGGCCTTACCCTGCCCCCATGCTAGAAAATGCCTGTTGAGGCAACTAACACCCCCCCAGAGGCAAAAAAAGGTCCCCCTCAGGCCTTCCCTTGGCAGCACACTGGTTCTTGTTGCTAGCTTACATTTACCTCCATGTTTGTGCCAGTTTCTTTTTTGAAAATGCCTGCACGATATAGGTTTCTGTTCACCCCACACCCCTGATACTGTAGTAATTTAGTTAAAAAGAAAAGGGGGAATTTGGTATGCTTCATTTTGGTTTGGTCTCCTTCCCCCCACCTCTGGGAGATTGTGGTTTAGCCCTGCTAGTTTCACGCACCCCTTTGTCCCCGCCCCCAGAAAGCCTACAGACCTCCAGAGTCTCCGCCGCGGCACTGGAGGAGTAAGATGGGGAAGCACATGGTGTGGTGATTTGCCCACTCGTGAATAAAGATTAAACTGCATTCTCAGCTCAGCCATGTGTCTCTGGTCGTCTCTGTTACCCGCCCATGAAGCCAGCCCGAAACTTAACAACACTCATTTATTTATTCTGATGAGAGAGGGAGAGCAGAGTTTATTGTTCTAGATTATTGGTAGTGCTGGGGACAGAAACTGTTTCTCTCATATATTGAGCGATCTCCCTGGTCTACTATCAACTGGTAAAATAGGTTAATCCTGAAAGTTTAATTTTTTAAAATACTTCAGTCATTGTTAAAAATATTTTTATTATATTTATTTTTTATTGGATAGAGAGAGCCAGAAAGTGAGGGGAAATTGGAGACAGAGAGGGAGACAGACACTTGCAGTCCTGCTTCACCGCTTGTCAAGCTTTCCCCTCGCAGGAGGGGATGGGGGCTTGAACCCAGGTCCTTGAACACTGCAACATATGCGCTCAACCTGGTGTGTTACCACCTGGCCCCAATCCTGAAAGTTTAATTAAATCTGCTTTACATCTAAACTCACTTAGTTTTGGCAATATTAATAGTATATTTGAAAATATATATACAGAGGTGCTAAAAATGTATAGCAACGGTTGATCTGAAATCCACAATAATTAAAACATACTGATAATTTTCAAGGGATGAGCCTGGTGAGGTATTGCTTGTTGCATTTAAGATTGTGAGCTTCATGAAGAAGGCTCTTATTTATTTAATTTATTTGCTGGGGTCCCTTTTATTTAATTATCATTGATTGCAGCTGACTACTTACTTTATTATTTTTAGCTGAATGATAGAGAAAGTTACCATATCTCTAGGACTTCCCCTAGTGCAGTGGCAATGCCCATAGGCATGACAAGGCACATACCCTACCAGATGAGAAATCCCTCAGCTCCTATTCCTCTTGTTTAAAACCAAGTATGATACCCGTTATTCCACTCACTTTTATAGAATGGAAGTATGATTATCTTCAATGTTGCTGTGTAGATCACTCAGACTGATCGATTTCACTAAGAATCACAATTTCAACCATTTGAAATCTACGTGCACAGGTACAATTCCAAAGGTATATTGGGGTTGGGGCAGAGCCACACCCAGTAGACTGCACACTTCGTCATTTATGTGAAGACCCAAGTTCAAGCCCTCTACCCAACCAAAGGGAGGATAGCTTCATAAGCAGCAGAACAGTGTGCTGCAGCGCTCTCTCTCCATTTCTCTCTCTCTCTCTCTCTAAGGAAAAGAAAGAAAAAAAGAAAGGCCACTGGGAGTAGTGAAGTGGTGATGCAGACACTGAGCCGCAGTGATAGCCCTGGTGGCAAAATAGAAATGAATTACTAATGAGTAATAAGATTTTATAAGTTTTCTCCTTACTTTTTTATGAGCATGACTTTTATTGTGATCAATCTAGATGCATTAAACAACTGAACATACTGTAAGTTAAATCTGGGATTAAATACTTGTAAAAGAGATGACTGACAGAAGACATTATGTCAAAGTAATCTTTCTTAAACTGGCTCTCAGAAATGACATAACAGTATTTTACAGTTAAAATGAATTTCAAATTGAAACATCTGAGAATGTAACTGACAGGATTTTATTCTTTCTCTCTTTGAAAGCAAAGTGATCAGTCATGTTCTGGCAAGTGAATTACTTACATGAGACTGAGTACATCAATATAGTATATCAGCTTACGTCTCCTTTAAAATAACTACAGTCTTTTTTCTACACCACACACTCAGATCCCTCCATGTAATATATACCTCCAAAGATCTTTCACTTTCTTCTTTAACTGGAATAACAAATGGTTAGAAGACTTGCTTTTCAGGTAAATTGTGTAAGTACAAGTGACTTTTCATTCTTCTTTGGCTTACAATTTAGCTCCAGTCCTTGAATAAGTACATTATCATGCTTTTATAGGTCTCCCTTTCTTCTCTTATCTCTATGAATCTGTTTTCTTTGCAGAGTCATCTTTATCCATTTGTCCTGTGATTAAAGATAACTTACTAGCTTCAATTCTCAGTTCTAGCCTTTCATTTTTGATAAACTTTTCAACAAGTATGACTTAAAATGTGATCCCCATACTGAAGATTTCCAATTTATTGTCACCACCCTAACAATTTTCTTAAGCTCCTTGTCTTTATTCTAAGTTTCCTGACAGATATGCCAACTGAAATCCTCTGCAAATTCAACATATCTAAAAATGGATCTTACTATTTCCCATAGGCATTGCTTATCAGATTTTATGCCAATGGTTCTTAACTCAATTTTTGAGAACTTCAGCCTGTTAGTTTAAGTGTGGTCAAATATGGCGGTCTTCACAGTAACCTCTCTCCACATAAACTGGGACCAAATTTCCAGGGACTGGGACTGGAGAAGTAAGCATGAAGTCAACAAAACAGAACAACATACATGTGAGTTTGCCCAAGGACCAGGTATTGTTTCTACATGCCAATGGATGCCAAAGTTACCAGCAAAGCACCAAAGGGAAAAAAAAAAAAGACAAAAGAGAAATTTTCCTCACAGCCAGAGGGAGAAATTCACTCTGCTGACACTTTGATCTCAACTCTCTGACCTCCAGAACATATTTCTTTTTAAAAAAACTTAAATTTTTTTTGGGTCGGGCGGTGGCACAGTGGGTTAAGCGCACATGGCACAAAGCGCAAGGACCAGCGTAAGGATCCGGGTTCGAGCCCCCGGCTCCCCACCTGCAGGGGAGTCGCTTCACAGGCGGTGAAGCAGGTCTGCAGGTGTCTATCTTTCTCTCCCCCTCTCTGTCATCCCCTCCTCTCTCCATTTCTCTCTGTCCTATCCAACAACGAACAACATCAACAATGGTAATAATAATAACCACAACGAGGCTACGGCAACAAGGGCAACAAAAGGGGGAAAAAATGGCCTCCAGGAGCGGTGGATTTATGGTGCAGGCACCAAGCCCAGCAATAACCCTGGAGGGAAAAAAAAACTTAAAAAAAATTTTAATATTTATTTATTTTACCTTTTGTTGCCCTTGTTTTATTGTTGTAGTTGTTATTTTTTGTCATTGATGTCATTGTAGTTGGATAGGACAGAGAGAAATGGAGAGAGGAGGGGAAGACAGAGAAGGGGAGAGAAAGACAGACACCTGCAGACCTGCTTCACCACCTGTGAAGGGACTCCCCTGCAGGTGGGGAGCCGGGAGCTTGAACCCGGATTCTTATACGGGTCCTTGCGCTTTGGGCCACGTGCGCTTAACTCGCTGCGCTACTGCCTGACTCCCATATTCCTTTTTTATTTTAAAAGCCACACTCAGTTTGTGATACTTTACTATAGTTTCCCTATCATAATGATATGCCATTTAGCCCTAGTTTTTTGAAGAGTTATTGCTTTGTTTTGCTTTTCCCATGAGTGTGTGTTGAGCTTCTTCTAATGCTTGTTTTTTGAATTAATTCCCAAGATTATGATTTTTTTTTAAATTCTAATTTACTGACATAGTGGATTACAATGCATGATTATTTTGTAGTAACCTTGTGTGGTGGAATAAATCACACTGGTTATCATGTATAAGCAATTTTTATATAGTTAAATGCAGTTTGCTAATGATTTTATCGGCAGTTTTGAAATCTATACATATGAGGGATATTAGCCTCCGTTTGCTTTATTTGTACTATTTTGTCTGGTTTTGTTACCATGGGAACAGTGGCTTCATAAAATAAATTGGAAATGTTCCCATTTGCATTTTCTGCAAATGCTTTTCTTCTCTGCTGTTTGACAGAATTCTGCATTGGATATATTTGAGTCTGGAGGCTCCTTTGAAAGAATTTTTCAAGTGACAAGTACAATCTTCTTAATAGCTAAAGGGATATTCAGTTTATCTCAGTTACATAGGGTAAAATGTTATCATCTATGTTTTCCAGGGAATATGTTTTCAGATAGATTTGGACAGGGATATTCCAGAGTTTCTTTATCCTTTTTGGAGCACTTGTAGCTCCTAATTTATTCCAGATATTAGTAATGTATGGTTTCTCTTTTAAAAAATATTGGGCTGTTAATGGTTTATAGTCTTTTATAAAATTATTTTATTTATTTTATTTTTGAGAGAGATACAGAGAGAGAAAGACACAGAGAGAAAGACCAGAGCACTACACAGCTCTGGCTTATGATGGTGCAGGGGATTGAACCTGGAACTTTGGAGCCTCAGGCATGAAAGTCTCTTTGCATAACCATTATGCTATCTACCCCTGCCAGTTTATAGTATAGTCTTTACCTCTTTACCACACTGGCACAGCCTCTCATCTCCCCTTCACACTCTAGGACCACAGCTTCCCTTCATCCTGTCCCTTTCCCTTCTTTTTTAGTCAGTCTTCATAAGAGTTTTGCCACCTAGATTGAGCTTTTAAATGAAACCCCTCTTTCTTCCATTGATTGAACTCTTTTACATTGATGGTTTATCTATTTTTCAATTTCACTGATTTTTTTTTTTTTTTTTTGCTTTTTAGATATTTTATTCTGGATAAAGCTAGATAGAAATTGAGATGGGAGGGGAGGTAGGGAGAAATAAAGACACCTGCAGCTCTGCTTCACTGCTTGTGAAGCTTCCCCCTGCAGGTGGGAACTGGGGGCTTGAACCTGGGTCTTCATGCCTGGTAATATGTGTGCATAGCCAGTTGCACTACCGCCTAGCACTGTTTTTTGCTCTTGTACTTACCACTTCCTTCAATGTGATACAAACTTTAAAAGTATAATACACTCACTTTTCCCGTTAATAAACTGAGAAAGTACATTGCTGACCTGCAGCTTTTACTGTTTTCTGTTCTAAGAATTTTTGCTGTTCTTCTTCTTCTAGCGTTTGCCCTTCTTCCGTAGCCAGTCAACAGCGTCAGGTTGAGCCTGATGTCAAGTTTCGAGACTTCCTTTGAATCTGGAGAGGTGGCAGTCGTTGACTATGTGGGTCAGAGTCTGTCTGGAGCCGCAGGGGCAGTTCGGATCATCTCTGGCTCCCCAGCGATGGAACATAGCGGCGCACCGGCCATGGCCTGTTCGATAGCGATTGAGGAGGGCCCGATCATAACGTGCTAGGTCAAAGCCGGGTTGACGCTTGCAGGGGTCTGTGATGAGGTGTTTGTTCTTTACCTCAGCTGACTGCCAACTCTGTTTCCAAGAGTCTGGAACAGAGAAGTTCAGTGCAGGCATAGGGGACCAGATTGGATGATGAGACGTCAAGCGTTGGACAGGGTGGGCGAAGATATCTGCGTATATTGGCAGGTCCGGTCGAGCGTAGACGTGGGAAATGAACTTAGATGATGCCACATCCCGACGAATATCTGGCGGGGCGATGTTGCTAAGAACTGGCAGCCATGAAACCGGGGTGGAACGGATGGTTCCAGAAATTATCCTCATGGAGGAATATAATTTGGAATCGACCAAGTGGACATAGGGGCTACGGAACCATACTGGGGCACAGTATTCTGCAGTGGAATAGCATAATGCCAGAGATGATGATCGTAGTGTGGAAGCGCTCGCACCCCATGAGGAGCTGGCCAGTCTTGCAATGATGTTATTCCTCGCGCCCACCTTTGCTGCAGTTTTTATGAGATGTTCATGAAATGACAGAGTGCGATCGAGAGTAACGCCAAGATAGACTGGCTGGGCTTCATGCCGGATTCTCGTATCGCCAAGCTGCACATTAAGCTCACGCGAGGCCGAGGCATGGTGTAGATGGAAAACAGATGATACCGTTTTTGCAGTGCTAGGGATTAGTCACCATTTTTTACAGTCATCAGATATCAGAGACATGTCTTTCATGAGTGTTTCCTCGAGGATGTCGAACTTGGATGCCTGAGTTGCACAGCAGATGTCATCGGTGTAGATGAACTTCCTTGAAGAAGTTTCTGGGAGTCACTGATGTAAATATTAAATAGCGCAGGAGCCAGAACAGAGCCCTGGGGGAGGCCACTTGAGACAAGTCTCCATCTGCTAGACTTGTCACCCTGATGCACCCGGAATCTTTGCTGTAAGACTATCTTTCACTGGGGAATGGGTTATGGCACACTCAGTTGAGTGCACACAGTAGGGTGTGCAATGGCCTAGGCTCAAACCACTGGTCCCCACCTTCAGGGATAGGAAGCTTGACAAGTGGTGAAGCAGAGCTGCAGGTGCCTTTCCATCTCTGCTCCCCTTCCCTCTAAAATTCTCTGTCTCTATTCAAAATAAACACAGAAAATATTTTTAAAACAAACATACAAAAGACTACCCCTCAGCACTATTTCTTTCTTTTTTTGTGTGGGGCTAAAGGATTATAGCGCAGATGTTGGCTCAGTTTCTTATCTCCCAGACACCTATGTCTCTAAAACACTCTCCCCTCCAACTTAGGTCCTTTTTTTTTTTTTTTTACCATCATACACCTGCACCACAGAGCCTTCTTTCCCTCACACCACCTGCTTTCCCAGAGTCCTTTGCTTTGGTTCAGTACAACATAGCCTGCAGCATCTCACAAAACATAAGTATGACTTTCATTAGGTGTGTTGTGGTTTTGAAATTTTTTTTTCTTGAGACTGCCTCTTTCATTCATGGGATATCTATAAGTGTGTCATTTGGTTTTCTGCTGTTATAGACATAATGTTAAGAAGCATATTATTACCTGCCCTAACTATTGTAGCCCTGTGGATAACATCACTTAGAATAAAATGTTGGAACTAACTATGAAATCATACTCCATTGCCTTCCTGAAATGAGTGTCTTTCAAATGGAATTTGGCATGACAGTAATAAACTCTGAGAAATCCTTATTATAAAGAGCCAAGTTACAAACCTCTGATTACATATGGTGAATTACTCACTGACTCCTAGGCTTTCTCGTCAAACCATGTTAAAACGGTCATAGAAGGACTTTAAACCAGGTAGAAACCCACAAGGACAATACACATAAAAGAAAAGTGATTGCTGAATATTAGAAACTGAAGTCAAAAGGGTAAGTTATGGTGAAGTTAACAGAATAAAGAAAACCAAAGTCTGATCCCTCTGAAGCAATGAAGAAGCCCAGCAAAACCTGGGAACTATAAACCAGCTCTGCAGAGGTAGGGTAGGACACAGGTGGAAAATGAAGGACTGTCCAAACACCTGCAAGTGGCATTTCCAACTCTTAGTCCTAGTCCCAGGATCCTCACAATCAGGAAATTATCTTCCATGAACCAGCTAACAGAGCTCATCATTTAAAAAGATCAGTGAGAAGGAATGTAATATACTGATGAAAACAAAGGCATCACAGTAGATTTAGGGGAGCAAAGAGTAAGTCTATGAGACCAGCCAGACCAATCACCAGGAATGGGGCCTGCTTTGCCGTCTGCACAACCCAGGTTGGAGTCCAGGCTGTCTCACTGGAGGAAGCTTTGGTGCTGTGGTGTCTTTTCCTCTTTCTCTTTGTCTATACCTGTCTCTTCTTGTCCAAAAAAGTTGACCCTAAGTGGTGAATGCTTGAAAAATGCAAGAACAAAGGGAAAAAAAGAAAAATATAAATATACACGGTTCTTCTTCTAGCGTTTGCCCTTCTTCCATAGCCAGTCAACAGTGTCAGGTTGAGCCTGATGTAAAGTTTCGAGACCTCCTTTGAATCTGGAGAGGTGGCCGTCGTTGACTATGTGGGTCAGAGTCTGTCTGGAGCCGCAGGGGCAGTTTGGGTCGTCTCTGGCTCCCCAGCGATGGAACATAGCGGCGCACCGGCCATGGCCTGTTCGATAGCGATTGAGGAGGGCCCAATCATAACGTGCTAGGTCAAAGCCGGGTTGACGCTTGCAGGGGTCTGTGATGAGGTGTTTGTTCTTTACCTCAGCTGACTGCCAGCTCTGTTTCCAAGAGACTGGAACAGAGAACTTCAGTGTAGGCGTAGGGGACCAGATTGGGTGACAAGACGTCAAGCGTTGGACAGGGTGGGCAAAGATATCCGCATATATTGGCAGGTCCGGTTGAGCGTAGACGTGGGAAATGAACTTAGATGATGCCACATCCCGACGAATATCTGGCGGGGCGATGTTGCTAAGAACTGGCAGCCATGGAACCAGGGTGGAACGGATGGTTCCAGAAATTATCCTCATGGAGGAATATAATTTGGAATCGACCAAGTGGACATAGGGGCTACGGAACCATACTGGGGCACAGTATTCTGCAGTGGAATAGCATAATGCCAGAGAGGATGATCGTAGTGTGGAAGCGCTCGCGCCCCATGAGGAGCTGGCCAGTCTTGCAATGATGTTATTCCTCGCGCCCACCTTTGCTGCAGTTTTTATGAGATGTTCATGAAATGACAGAGTGCGATCGAGAGTAATGCCAAGATAAACTGGCTGGGCTTCATGCCGGATTCTCGTATTGCCAAGCTACACATTAAGCTCACGCGAGGCCGAGGCATGGTGTAGATGGAAAACAGATGATACCATTTTTGCAGTGCTAGGGATTAGTCACCATTTTTTACAGTCATCAGATATCAGAGACATGTCTTTCGTGAGTGTTTCCTCGAGGATGTCGAACTTGGATGCCTGAGTTGCACAGCAGATGTCATTGGCGTAGATGAACTTCCTTGAAGAAGTTTCTGGGAGGTCATTGATGTAAATATTAAATAGCGTAGGAGCCAGAACAGAGCCCTGGGGGAGGCCACTTGAGACAAGTCTCCATCTGCTAGACTTGTCACCCAGATGCACCCGGAATCTTCTGTTTTGGAGAAGAAACGATATAGTGTTGGCCACCCATGGAGGCAGGCATCTTGAGATCTTGACTAGGAGACCACGATGTCAGACCGTGTCATAGGCTGCTGTGAGATCAACAAAGACAGCACCCGTCTTTCAATTCTTCTGGAATCCATTTTCAATGTAAGTTGAGAGGGCCAGGGCTTGTTCGCAGGTAGATCTTCCTGGGCAGAAACCAGCTTGGGCGGGTGATAGGAATTTCTCTGTAAGAGGAGAAATATGTGACAGAAGCAGCCTCTCAAGGAGTTTGTAACACACGGAGAGGAGAGAAATTGGTCTATAGCTGGCAGCCAGTGTTGGGTCTTTCTTTGGTTTCAAAACTGCTATTATCTTCGCACGACGCCAAATTTTGGGCATAGATTCAGATTCCAAGATGTGGGACAGGAATGAAATGAGCCACTTCTTTGCCGCGGGGCCCAAGTTAAGAATGAGTTCTGGGGTGATGTTATCATAGCCAGCAGCTTTTCCTGGTTTAACCCTCTTCAAAGCGTCTTCCAGTTCAGACAGTGTAAAGAGATACACGGTGATCCTCTTTATTTCATTTATCTAAGAACTGAGTACTTAGTCACCTGTCTCGTATTCCCTAAATATTATATCATATGACTACTCCAAGAAAAATTACCCAGTCTGGGGGCCAGGTGGTGGCACTGGGTTAAGTGCACATGGATTGAAGCACAAGGACAAGCATAAGGATCCTGGTTCGAGCCCCAGACTCCCCACCTGCAGGGTGTTCACTTCTCAAGAGGTGAACTATCTTTCCCCCCTCTGTCTTCCCCTCCTCTCTCCATTTCTCTCCATTTCTCTGTGTCCTATCCAACAACAGTAAGAAAAAACAACAAAATGGAGGGGGGAAATGGCTGATGTCAGGAGCAGTGGATTTGTAGTGCAGGCACACCAAGACCCAGACTTAGCTCTGGAGACAAAAAGAAAGAAAAATTAACCACCCAAAGAAAATAAATTAGCAAGTATCGACATTGAACTAGGACTTCTCCATTGAAACAACCCAGCCAGATCAAAAACGGTTGAAGTCTAGAAGTGATAAGCCTATCTTCATATACTGAATATCCAACCAGCTCCTATCTCTCTTAAATCTGAAGTAGCGGTGACCAATCACCAAACTGAGATTCTTCTCAGTTTGCCTGATACAGAGGACAAAGATCATGGGAAATAATGCTAAAGTCAAAATGAAGATGATAAAAGTACCAGAAGACAATTTCCTATAAAGACTAACACTGAAGAGAAACGAAGTGTATCACAAAATAAGAAGCAATGTGAAACATTTGTACTATCAAAACAAACCCTGAAAAAAAAAGGAGCAGAAAGAAAATGTGTAAAGGAGAAGTTAGGAGATAAACTTGCAAAAGAAGACGAGAATAAACAAATGGTAGAAATTAGATAAATCTGACTTCCTTCATGGGCTCTGTATAAGTATTGCACTTATAAAACTGAATGGCTTTTACAAAGTAGAAGATACATAAGTCCAGACTGGAAACTGAAGACTAACCAAACTAGATCTGCAACTTGTTAAGAAAACTAAACACTTTACTAGGAGAGGGAGAATAGCAACCAGATACGACTAAGGGTTATGACTCTGACCCACCGGCAGATAATACTCCATCTAGGCTTCTCTGGTAAGACTGGCTTTCAACTGAGCATTAAAACGTTGGTGTGTGACTACATGCAGTCCAAAAGTAGAGAGGTTACAGAATAACAGGGTGGTGGAAAACACACAGGAAAAACCTGAATCGGGGAATATAAAAATGCCAGTAAAGAGGGTGGCAGAGGGCAGATAGCATAATGACTTAGTCTCTTTGATAATACTGTCAAGACTTCCTTGGGAAAATGAGGTTGGAACTGAGACCTAGCTGGTGGGTAAGATGTATTTCCTTGTAAGATTTATTGAATGAGAGAGAGAAAGTGATACGAGGCATCATTCTGGCCACAGGAACTTGGATAAAATCTCTTGGCTCATGTTTGCAGAGAATGTGCTCTACCCAGTGAAGCATCTTTCTGGCTGGATGTGGGTAAGATTTAATTAAGTAGAAGAGAAACAGGTGTCAAAATGTTTTAAGGGAACGGGACAGTGTGTACAAAAGCACTGGCACAGGAAACAAAGTGGTGCTGTCAAGGAAGGAAAGGTGACTAGAATGGACGAAGTTGAACCTGTTGGACAAAGAATGGCAGAGACGGTTGTGAAGGACAGAGCTACAGGTATTTTGGGGAAACCGGACCTTATCCCATAGTCAACGGGAAGGTGGTGAAGGTTGTGCAGACTCTCTTGAATTCTTGAAAAATTTTCTGCCTTCTTTGGGATGAATGGATTGGAAGAGAATAAAGTTGATTCAAGAAAGCCAGTAAACTCAAGAAAGTTTCAAAATGTGATGCCTTGTTGTTGTTGACTTTTAAGTCTCTTAAATTTGTTTTTTTCCTCAACACTGATATATTTGTTTCTTTAATGGTTAAGAAATTCAAATTAAACATAAAAAACATCAATCAGGGGGCCAGAAAGTGGCACACTCAGTTGAGCACACATGTTCCCATGGAAAGACTAGAGTTCAAGGAACCATGAATGGTGGGAAGAAGCTTCATGAGTGGTGAAGCAGGACAGCAGGTTTCTCTCTCTCTAAATAAGAGACAAACTTTTAATTTTTTTTACTTATTTATTATTGGATATATAGAAAGAAATTGAGAGGGGAGAGGAAGATAGGGAGATAGATAGAGAGATACCTGCAGCCCTCATCAACACTCATGAAGCTTTACCCCTGTAGGTTGAGACCAGAGGCTTGAACTTGAGCTCTTGTGTATTTTAATATGCGTGCTTAAATAGGTGCATCACTGACTGGTCTCATTCTCATTCTCTCTCTCCCTCCCTGTCTCTCTGTCTCTCTCTCTCTCCCTCCTTCCCTCTCCCCCTCCCTCCCTCCATCCCTCCCTCTGTTTCTATTCATCCTCCCTTTTCAATGTCTCTGCCCTATCAAATTAAGAAGAAAAAAAGAGAAATTCAAATCACAGAAACATTTACTATCTATCAAGTAATAGTTGAAAGATAGGTGTGTGTGTGTGTGTGTGTGTGTGTGTGTGTGTGTGTGTTTGCACATGCTTGCATGTTCATGTATGCAAACAGTAAGTGGCAAATAGAGGTTAGCAAGGGCTGAGGATAAAAATGTGGGCTCTCTCCTGAGTGTCCTTTATTTCTCCTTTTCCTGTTTCCTCCCCTTCTAAGATATCTCTTGTCTGAGGCACCAGGATGTATCAGGGCAGGCTCTTCAGCTATGATATTTTGTGTAAAGCACTCAGTTATTACAAGGCAGAATATTTCCTCTTGAACTATCAACCTAGCGCTTGTGTAATTTTTTTTTTAATTTCAAGCTTAAAAATGAATATTTTAACTGGGGTCAAAAGGTGTGTGTTTTGATAAGAAAATGGATTTAGAAAGCTAAGGGCATGCCTTCATGTTCTCCTGATATAAGTCTTTGCTTAATTTTAAGTGTAACATCAATCAAATGTGCTTGAGAAGTTAAAGAAAAGTTTCATTAGAAAATTTTATTTTTTATTTGCTTTTGTTCACGTCTAAATTGCTAGACTTTTTTGGAGAGAGACTAACAAAGTTATTCAACACAGAAAATTTCCAATTCCATATTCAGACAGACTGATCATTTACACAGCAGTTTCAGAGAAAAAGCAGCAATATTATCATTGGTGTGTAGACTCTTGATCTTAGGTGTTTTTTGTTTGTTTGTTTGTTTGTTCTTTGTCTATAGTGAGAGGTAACTTGGCAATGGTCCTATAAATAGACAATTACTATTATATTGAGTAGGTATGGCTTAGAATCTAAAGAAGCACAAAGAAAGGGCACCAAAGTGTCCTGGAGCCCCACTGCCCCAGAGCTCTGCCCCACTAGGGAAAGACAGAGACAGGCTGGGGTATGGATTGCCCTGCCAACACCCATGTTCAGTGGGGAAGCAATTACAGAAGCCAGACCTTCCACCTTCTGCACCCCACAATGACCCTGGGTCCATACCCCCAGAAGGATAAAGAGTAGGAACACTATCAATGGAGGGGATGGGATACAGAGTTCTAGGGATGGGAACTGTATGGAATTGTACCCCTCTCATCCTATGGTCTTGTCAGTATTTCCACTTTATATGTAAATTTAAAAAAAAGGATACTTAAGTAGGTCTTAAAAGTCCTTCCTACTTTCTTTCCTTCCTTCATTTATTTTCATCCTTTTCTCCTTCTTCCCCCTCCTTTTCCTTCCCTTCCCATGCCTTTCTTTTCCCCTCTTTCTTTGCTTCTTTCTCTTTCTTGCTTGCTTTCTTTCACTTTTTCCTTCTTTCTTTCTGCCACTCGAGTTATCATTTGGGCTTTGGGCTTGGTGCCTGGTGTCTGCATGATGATTCCAAGTCCCCCAGTGGCAATTTCCCCCCTTTTATTTCTTTTTCTGATAGAAACAGAGAAAGAGAAGGGGAGACCACTGCAGCAAAAATCACTCATGATGCTTCCTCCCTGCACTGGGGACTGGATGTCTGAACCAGAGTCCTTGCTCATGGTAATGAGTGTGCTCTCCTGGGTGTGCCTGGCCCTAGTTTTTAAAATGACTGACAACTTAAAATGAGTTTTCCTATGGCTATATAGAACTCCACCAGCTATGCCAGTGGAGATGCATCTAGTGAATCCAAACATCATCTCATGAGGAAAAAAAAAATTACTTCCATCAGGATAACTGTCTGCATAGAGTTTCTACCTTCTCCTATGTCACCATGGGTATTCTTCAGAAACTTCTGTTTCCTCCCATCACCAAAAGATGTGCTTTCTAGGTTCTCTGCTGTATCTAAAACTGTCCCAGTCCATGCGTAGGGAGACGGGTTAGCTGGAGATTGCCTGCTTTGCCATACACATGACCCATAGTTGAATCCCCAGGACACCACACTGGACTGCTACAGCACAGAGGAAAGTTGTGGTGCTGTGATTACTCTGACATTTTCCCTCTGTCTCTCTCTCTGAAAAAGTAGAGCAAAAACAATGAACTCGTTATTTTATCACATCACTGTGTTGATGATGATAAATTGTCCCAGTCTACGGGAGTGTGGGTATGTGAGTAATCCCTAGGATCGAAGGGTGATTTACCCAGGGCTGGTTCCCAGCACACTCCCCTGAGATCCTAGGTTATGGTTGGTCACCTGTGACTCTGAACTGGAATAAGCCATTTGGATAATAACTTAATGAAGAAAAGGCATTTTTTTTAACATTAGAAATGTCTGGGGTCTTACTTAGGAGTTTGATGAAGTTTCAGTGGCCAGAAGTACACCATAGAAGCTTAACGTTTGTTTATGATAGTTGGTATGTGGTAAAGTTTTGTTATGTGTCATTTATCTTCTGGCTGTAGTTTCCACACAACTTTTGATGATGCTAAGTGAAATTTACTGTATTCCAGGGCAGCCGTGTGGTGGCACAGTGGGTTAAGCACACGTGGCATAAAGCGCAAGGACCAGCGTAAGGATCCCGGTTTGAGCCCCCTGGCTCCCTACCTGCAGGGGAATTGCTTCACAAGTGGTGAAGCAGGTCTGCAGGTGTCTATCTTTCTCTCCCCCGCTCTGTCTTCCTCTCCTCTCTCCATTTCTCTCTGTCCTATCCAACGACAACATCAATTAACAACAATAATAACTACAACAATAAAAAGGGCAACAAAACGGAATAAATAAAGAAATATTTTTTAAAAAAGAAAATGACTATATTCTAAAGCAGAGAGAAAAGCACAGGCATAATCCAAGGGCAGTGAGTTGGATCTATCTGGGGAACTAAGAGCAGTTTCTTGTGCACGAAGGCTGTTTGGGTGAACTGTATTAGAATGCTGAGGCTGGGAGAGATAAGGAGGGGTCAGACCATGATATGAGTCATGGTAGGAGGTACAGGCTCACCGAACCTTATGGGTTCAGTAGAGCCATATGCATCCTTGGAATACTACCATCATTTCTGCACTTGGGCATGTTCATTACTGTAACTTCAGGTGAAGAATGGGTTGACGATATTTGGAAACTATTAAGGGAGTCAGGAAAGGTAGAGTGATGTCCTTCTGTCAGAGAAATGAGAATGAGAAGAATTAGATGAGATACAAAATGAACTTAGGAGTCCTTTATAGAAGTGGGTTACTGATTTGTGTGTGGCAATGGGACTGAGAGGACGAAGAGACTAAACAAACACATCTAAGTTTCCATTTGGGAAATTGGGTGGAGAAAAGAACTCATTTTGAGTTGAGTGTGTGATATTACTGAGACATCCACAATGAGATTCCATAGAAATTATAAAATCTCGGTCTCAATAAGAACGAATGCATAGCTAAGAGGTGTCGCATTTGTCATCAAAGGCTACTCCATGTGCAAATGAGATAAATACTCTGCCAAAGAAAATGAACTGGTGCGTGTTACAGAAAGACCCCAAAGTATAGTGAAAGCTTCAGACCCATCTAAATCCAGGGACTTAGGAGGATTAATCAGGATTTTTTTAAAGTCTGTTTTGGGGGGTCGGGCGGTGGCACAGTGGGTTAAGTGCATGTGGCGCAAAGTGCAGGGACCGGCTTAAGAATCATGGTTCGAGCCCCTGGCTCCCCATCTGCAGGGGAGTCGCTTCACAGGCGGTGAAGCAGGTCTGCAGGTGTCTGTATTTCTCTCTCCCTTTCTGTCTTCTCCTCCTCTCTCCATTTCTCTCTGTCCTATCCAACAACGAACAACATCAACAATGGCAATAATAATAACCGCAACTAGGCTACAACAAGGGGGGGAAATGGCCTCCAGGAGCAGTGGGTTAATGGTGCAGAAACGGAGCCTAGCAATAACCCTGGAGGGAAAAAAAAATCTGTTTTCTCCCATGATACTTGTGACAACACTATACTTACATCTCTCTCACTGAATGATAAACAATCTCAGTAAAAAGAATTCTGGGGGGTCAGGCTGTAGCACAGTGGGTTAAGCGCACATGGCGTGAAACTCGAGGGTAGGCTTAAGGATCCCAGTTCCAGGCCTTGGCTCCACACCTGCGGGGGGGGGGGGGTCGCTTTACAAGCGGTGAAGCGGGTCTGCAGGTGTCTATCTTTCTTTCCCCCTCTCTGTCTTCCCCTCCTTTCTCCATTTCTCTTCTGTCCTATGTGGCAACAACATCAATAACAACAACAATAATAACCACAACAATGATAAAAACAAGGGCAACAAAAAATGAAAAGAAAGAAAGAAAAAATATTTAAAAAAATTCTTCCTCCACAGTTTCAACATAAATCCTAGAGAAGTATCTCTCTGGCAGTGTTTGACAGGACTTGGTTCAATTAGACATCTATGATTCCGAGACCAGACTGAAGAGATGAAAATGTTGAGTGCAGTGAACCCACATGTTTATAAAATGAACACAGAAAAATAGGGACATGTTTAGGAGTGTGACAATCAATTATGGCACTTAAGAGTGAAGAGTCCATTTAGGTTGTAGATAATCAGCTAAATCAGCCAGTTGGGGGGTGGTGGTGAATGTTCATTTGATTTAGCAACAAAATAATGACTTCTGATCAGAACAAAAGAGACTTGCTGTGTAGGTAAGAAGAATGAATGGAGTGCCATGAATCGAACTGGGTAAAGAGGTGGGTGCTGTAAGAAGAGACAAATCTTCTAAGCGTGAAGAAAATGTGAGTGCCAGGTTAGTGGTGAAATTAACTACTGGAGTACATTATCCTGGGGGTAAGAAAAGGACCACAGTGGAAACAATGTGGGCTGAATTGCCACCACCTCCTACGATGTCTCCTGCCACTGCCTTTGCATTCTTGCAAAGCAATCCTTCTGTCTCACCTACTGAGGCAGAAGTCCTAAGAACAGCAAAGGAAGATGATATCTAGACTAAAACCGTGGCCATATTAATTCCCAAGGCAACCAGACAGAATGAATGTGAGAGGGTTTAAGAACTTTAAGAATTAAGAGTATATGACTTAGAATTTTAATAAAGCATATCAATTTCAGGGGCTGGGCAGTAGCACAGCAGTTTAAGTGCACATGGCACAAAGCATTAAGGATCCCATAAGTTTGAGCTCCCGGCTCCCCACCTGCAGAGAGGTCACTTCACAAGTGGTGAAGCAGGTCTGCAGATGTCTCTCTGTCTCTCTCCCTCTCTGTCTTCCCCTCCCCTCTCAATTTCTCTCTGTACTACCAAAAAAAAAATTGAACAAATGGACACAGGAGCAGTGTATTTGTTGTGCAGGCACTAAGTCCCAGCAATACCCCTGGAGGCAAAACAAACAAACAAACCGAAATGTGTGCTAGCTATCAGAATCAGAAAAAATTACTAAAGTCATGGGCCCCTTAGAACATATCTAAAAAGTTTTTCGAAGATGGTGGCCTGAGAAGTCGCTAACAGCTAGTGCTCTGATCGCATCCTCGGCAACGGTAGGATTTTCTGCCTTTAGCAGGCCAGTCAATAAGGAGGGACACCAAAGAAGTGATTACAATTTAATTTGGGTTAAGAATTAGAGTAAAGGTGACACAGACTAGCGGGGCGCCAGAATTCCCAGGCGGCGCCGGGCAAGGCGAGTGCGCCGGGCATTGTCCTCCGCCTGCCCAGGAAGGCGGCTCCTCCGCCGGTTGCAGAGCGCGGCGGGCAGAGGACCCGGAGGAGAGAGCACTTTAGCTCGGGGGCTTCCTCTTGGGAGTCTGCAGGGTCCACCGCGACCCTGAGGGCGGATACAAAGACTTCTTGAGTATAGCTATCATTGGATCAAAGGACTTGGAGCTAGTTTTCATTTTTGAGAAATCCTTTAAAAAAGTCTGGAGGGGGGGGTTTCCCGGAAGATGGCGGACTGAGAAGTGGCTAGCCTTGGAGCTCCGGACACATCTCGTGTAAACAATAGGATTTTCTGCCTTTAGCAGGCCAGCCAATAAGGGGCCATAGCGGTGACACCAAGGAGGTGTATATAACTTAATTTGGGTTAAGAATTAGAGTAGGGGAAAAAAATTCTTTTTTCTTCCTTTTAATTTTCAAGCACACATCCTTCCCGCCGCGCCCCCCCCCCCCCCCATAAGCAGTGCCTGGGACCAGCTACTAGCAGGATACCCCATACCACCAAACAGGGTGTTGTTTTTTTGTTTGTTTGTTTGTTTTTTTAAATTCACTGATACACATTTGGGAAGTTCCTCGCACTGCTCTTTAATTACAACTCTTCTTCTTATCTTCTCCCTTTTCTCTCTCTTATCTCTCTCTATGTCTTTTTTTTTTTTAATCTTGTCATACACTTCTTTCTTCTTTGCCTTTCTGAATTTGTGAATTACTTTGGGGAAGAAATCTGACCCAGAGTGGACTCTCTATGCGTGTATCTCTGCTCTAGTTCCCTTTACACTCTTGTTACCCCTAGAATATACACTGGATAGTAGATTTGCATAACTGTCTATTCTTGCTATCCTCTCTTTCTTTTCTCTTTCTTCACTGGGATTTGGTTACTATTTTTTCACGGACTGGAGAAATTGTTTGGCTAACTGGTAACGATTAAACTCCTTCAATACTTACTTCAGTTGCTACTGTTATTCCGGAGGTTGGTGAGTGCAATTGTCATAAAGGTATTTAGTACAGTGTTACTTGTGCTCCAAACACAACAACTGAGGAACAACAGAGCATAAAAAAAAAAGAGAGAAACACATAAAAAAAATGGGTAGATTAAAAACAAATAAAACTGCTACCCCAATGAATGAAGACAAGAGCCCAGAAGAAACCACAAATCAGTCAGAAGTAACCATAGATAAGAAAAGTATGCAAGCAATAATAAACTTATTAATCACAGAAATGAAAACAACATTGGAGGAAAGGAATGGCAGTATTAGGGAAACAACAGTTGAGACCCCCAAGGAAAATACTGATTATCTTGAGACAATTAGAGAACTGAAAGCTGAAATAGCTGTAATGAAGAAAGAAGCTGAGGCAAGGGAAAGCAGACTAACAGAAGCAGAAAACAGAATTAATCAGACAGAGGATGAGTTAGAGAAAACTAAGAAAGAGGTGAAAGAGCTTAAAAAGAGATTGAGAGACACTGAAAACAACAACAGAGACATATGGGATGATCTCAAAAGAAGTAACATTCGTATAATTGGCCTGCCAGAGGAAGAAAGAGAGGAAGGGGAAGAAAACATTCTAGAGGAAATAATACAAGAAAACTTCCCAGACCTGAATAACAGAAAGGATATCAAGGTTCAAGAGGCCCAGAGAGTACCAAACAGAATCAACCCAGACCTGAAGACACCAAGACACATCATAGTCACAATGAGAAGAAGTAAGGATAAAGAAAGGATCCTAAAGGCTGCAAGAGAGAAACAAAAAGTCACATACAGGGGAAAACCCATAAGACTATCTGCAGATTTCTCAACTCAAACTCTAAAAGCCAGAAGCGAGTGGCAAGATATCTATCGAGCCCTGAATGAAAAAGGGTTTCAACCAAGGATAATATATCCTGCTAGACTTTCATTCAAGCTAGATGGAGGGATCAAAACCTTCTTAGACAAACAACAGTTAAAGGAGGCAACTATCACCAAGCCGGCCCTGAAAGAGGTACTAAAAGACCTCTTATAAACAAGAACATCACTATAATACTTGCAATATATCAGAGTAAACAAATAGTTTTTTAGAACAATGGCACTACGATACATTAAATCCATAATATCAATAAATGTCAATGGCTTAAACTCACCCATCAAAAGGCACAGGGTGGGGGGATGGATCAGAAAACATAACCCAACCATATGCTGCTTGCAAGAATCCCATCTGTCACAACAAGATAAACACAGACTTAAAGTGAAAGGATGGAAAACTATCATACAGGCTAACGGTCCACAAAAAAGGGCAGGAACAGCCATTCTCATCTCAGACACGATCGATTTTAAATTAAATAAAGTAATAAAAGATAGGCAAGGACATTAAACAATGATTAGAGGATCAATCAGCCAAGAAGACTCAACAATTATTAGCATCTATGCACCCAACGAGGGACCATCTAAATACATTAAGCATCTACTGAAAGAATTTAAAAAATACATCAATAGTAATACAATAATAGTGGGAGACTTCAACACCCCACTCTCACACTTAGACAGGTCAACAAAGCAGAGAACCAATAAAGATACAAGAGAATTGAATGAAGAGATTGACAGACTAGACCTCTTGGACATTTTCAGACTCCTCCACCCCAAAAAACTGGAATACACCTTCTTTTCAAATCCACATAACACATACTCAAGGATAGACCACATGTTAGGCCACAAAGACAGCATCAATAAATTCAAGAGCATTGAAATCATCCCAAGTATCTTCTCAGACCACAGTGGAGTAAAACTAACTTTTAACAACAAACGGAAAATTATTAAAAGACATAGAATTTGGAAACTAAACAACATGCTCCTTAAGAACCACTGGGTCAGAGACTCACTCAAACAGGAGATTCAAATGTTCCTGGAAACTAATGAAAATGAAGACACAACCTATCAAAATATTTGGGACACAACGAAAGCAGTACTGAGAGGGAAACTTATAGCCATACAATCACATATTAAACACCAAGAAGAAGCCCAAATGAACGACCTTACTACACACCTCAAGGACTTAGAGGAAGAGGAACAAAGGAATCCTAAAGCAATCAGAAAGACAGAAATCACTAAAGTTAGAGCAGAAATAAACAACATCGAAAATAAAAGAACCATACAAAAGATCAATGAAGCCAAATGTTGGTTCTTTGAAAGATTAAACAAAATTGACAAACCCCTAGCCAGACTCACCAAACAAAAAAGAGAGAAGACTCAAATTAATAGAATTGTAAACGATGCAGGAGATATCACAACTGACACCACAGAAATCCAGAGAATTCTGCGAAACTTCTATAAAGAACTATATGCCACCAACCTAGAGAATCTGGAAGAAATGGAACAATTCCTAGAAACCTATGCACTTCCAAAACTGAACCAAGAAGAACTACAAAATCTAAATGCACCAATCACAGACAAAGAAATTGAAACCGTTATTAAGAATCTCCCCAACAACAAAAGTCCTGGACCAGATGGCTTCACAAACGAATTCTACAAAACTTTCAGAAACAGTTAATACCCATACTTCTTAAGCTATTCCATAAGATTGAAGAAACAGGAATACTCCCTTCCACCTTTTATGAAGCCAACATCACCCTGATACCAAAAGCTGATAGGGACAGAACAAAAAAGGAAAACTACAGACCAATATCTCTGATGAACATAGATGCCAAAATATTAAACAAGATTTTGGCCAACCGGATACAGCAACACATCAAAAAGATTGTTCATCATGACCAAGTGGGATTCATCCCAGGAATGCAAGGCTGGTTCAACATCCGTAAATCAATCAATGTCATTCATCACATCAATAAAAGCAAAGCCAAAAACCACATGATTATCTCAATAGATGCAGAGAAAGCCTTTGACAAAATCAACACCCATTCATGCTCAAAACTCTACATAAAATGGGAATAGATGGGAAATTTCTCAAGATAGTGGAGTCTATATATAGCAAACCTACAGCCAACATCATACTCAATGGAGAGAAGCTGAAAGCATTCCCCCTCAGATCGGGGACTAGACAGGGCTGTCCACTGTCACCGTTACTCTTCAACATAGTATTGGAAGTTCTTGCCATAGCAATCAGGCAAGAGAAAGAAATCAAAGGGATACAGATTGGAAGGGAAGAAGTCAAGCTCTCACTATTTGCAGATGATATGATAGTATACATAGAAAGACCTAAAGAATCCAGTAGAAAATTACTGGAAGTTGTTAGGCAATATAGCAAGGTATCAGGCTACAAAATCAATGTACAAAAATCAGTGGCATTTCTTTATGCAAACACTAAATCTGAAGAAGAAGACATCCAGAAATCACTCCCATTTACTGTTTCAGCAAAATCAATCAAATATCTAGGAATAAAGTTGACCAAAGAAGTGAAAGACTTGTATGCTGAAAACTATGAGTCGCTTCTCAAGGAGATAGAAACTGATACCAAGAAATGGAAAGATATCACATGCTCATGGATTGGAAGAATAAATATCATCAAAATGAATATTCTCCCCAGAGCAATATACAAATTTAATGCAATACCCATCAAAGTTCCACCAGGCTTCTTTAAGAGAATAGAACAAACACTACAATCATTTATCTGGAACCTGAAAACACCTAGAATTGCCAAAACCATCTTAAGGAAAAGAAACAGAAACGGAGGCATCACACTCCCAGACCTTAAACTATATTATAAAGCCATCATCATCAAAACAGCATGGTACTGGAACAAAAATAGGCACACAGACCAGTGGAACAGAATTGAAAGCCCAGAAGTAAATCCCAACACCTATGGGCATCTAATCTTTGATAAGGGGGCCCAAAGTATTAAATGGAAAAAGGAGGCTCTCTTCAATAAATGGTGCTGGGAAAACTGGGTTGAAACATGCAGAAGAATGAAATTGAACCACTTTATCTCACCAGAAACAAAAATCAACTCCAAATGGATCAAAGACCTAGATGTCAGACCAGAAACAATTAAATACTTAGAGGAAAACATTGGTAAAACACTTTCCCACATACACCTCAAGGACATCTTTGATGAATCAAACCCAATTGCAAGGAAGACCAAAGCAGAAACAAACCAATGGGACTACATCAAATTGAAAAGCTTCTGCACATCCAAAGAAAATATTAAACAAACAGAGAGACCCCTCACAGAATGGGAGAAGATCTTCACATTCCAGACATCAGACAAGAAACTAATCACCAAAATATATAAAGAGCTCAGCAAACTTAGCCGCAAAAAAGCAAATGACCCCATCCAAAAATGGGCAGAGGAAATGAACAAAACATTCACCACAGAGGAGATCCAAAAGGCTAACAAACATATGAAAAACTGCTCTAGGTCACTGATTGTCAGAGAAATGCAAATTAAGACAACACTAAGATACCACCTCACTCCTGTAAGAATGGCATACATCAAAAAGGACAGCAGCAACAAATGCTGGAGAGGATGTGGGGACAGAGGAACCCTTTTACATTGCTGGTGGGAATGTAAATTGGTACAGCCTCTGTGGAGAGCAGTCTGGAAAACTCTCAGAAGGCTAGACATGGACCTTCCATATGACCCAATAATTCCTCTCCTGGGGTTATACCCCAAGGACTCCATAACACCCAACCAAAAAGAGGTGTGTACTCCTATGTTCATAGCAGCACAATTCATAATAGCTAAAACCTGGAAGCAACCCAGGTGCCCAACACCAGATGAGTGGCTGAGAAAGCTGTGGTATATATACACAATGGAATACTATGCAGCTATCAAGAACAATGAACCCACCTTCTCTGACCCATCTTGGACAGAGCTAGAAGGAATTATGTTAAGTGAACTAAGTCAGAAAGATAAAGATGAGTATGTGATGATCCCACTCATCAACAGAAGCTGACTTAGAAGATCTGAAAGGGAAACTAAAAGCAGGACCTGATCAAATTTTAAGTAGGGCACCAAAGTAAAAACCCAGTGGTGAGGGGTAGACATGTAGCTTCCTGGGCCTGTGGGGGGTGGGAGTGGGCGGGAGGGATGGGTCACAGTCCTTTGGTGGTGGGAATGGTGTTTATGTACACTCCTAGCAAAATGTAGACATATAAATCAGTAGCTAATTAATATGAGAGGGGGAAATCAGTTGTATGTCTCAAAGTTTCTCAAAAGACAAACTGAATCTTTTTAATATATAGGCTACGTATTTGATATGCGACTCTCTCAAAAGCCTAGACCAAGTAGATTAGAAGCTTCCAATAGCACAGCTATATACAAGATACTGGGTACTGTACAGCAAACCCTAACAAAGGGACTTTTCAAAGTTAACCCAATTAACAAATAATGTGATAATAATATTAACTATTGATTGTCTTTTTGAACCCTAAGACAGCAGGAACCTCACATCTTCACTATAGAGCCCCTACTTCCCCCAGTCCTGGAACCCTTGGATAGGGCCCACTTTCCCGTATGCATCTCCCAATCCAAACCAAATAATATTGCATCCGCTGATCACAACCTAACCAAAGCAACGATTGCCATCTCAACATGCTTCACCTCAGACTGTATCCAGAGACTTCACGTGTGGAATGACAACCCTTCAGCTTCATTACTCGGGTGAGACCTTTCCTTTAATAGTACACTCTAATTTCATCTCAGGTAGTTCACTTTCTAACAAAGTCCCATAACCTAGATATACACCAGTTTCTGTGAGAGAGAGCTTATGTGCACATGTATCCATAAACTACTGCAAAATATATACCTGAAAGCAGGATTACACTAGAGTTTGCAGTGAGTACCTCCCTAACACTTCCTCTCCACTATTCCAAGCTTGGGATCCAGGATTGCTCAACAAATTGTTTGGCTTCATATGTTAACTCTCTTTTCAATCACCAGGTTCCAGATGCCACCAGGATGCTGGCTAGGCTTCCCTGGATTGAAGACCCCACCAATGTGTCCTGGAGCTCAGCTTCCCCAGAGACACACCCTACTAGGGAAAGAGAGAGGCAGACTGGGGGTATGGACCGACCAGTCAACGCCCATGTTCAGCGGGGAAGCAATTACAGAAGCCAGACCTTCTACCTTCTGCAACCCTCAACGACCCTGGGTCCATGCTCCCAGAGGGATAGAGAATGGGAAAGCTACCATGGGAGGGGGTGGGTTATGGGGATTGGGTGGTGGGAATTGTGTGGAGTTGTACCCCTCCTACCTTATGCTTTTGTTCACTAATCCTTTCTTAAATAAAAAATTAAAAAAAAAAAAGAACATATCTAAAATAGACTTCTAAGCTTCTTCTCACACAAATACTACAATTTCATCTGTTCTATTCCTACCTTTAGGTTCCTGTTTATTAGACAAATTTCCCTCATTTATATCTTACTGACTTTCAGCCACCAAGTTGCAGATACTACTATGATGCCATCCTGACTTCCCTGGGTAGACGACCTCACCAATGTGTCCTGAAGTCTCACCTGTCCAGAGCCCTACCCCATTAGAAAAAGATAGAAACAGGCTGGGAGCATAGATCCACATGACAACATCCATGTCCAGTGAAGAAGCAATTATAGAAGCCAGACCTTCTACCTTCTGCACCCCATAATGATCCTCAGTCCATACTCCCAGAGGGATAAAGAATAAGAAATTCTCCAACAGATGGTATGGGACACAGAACTCTGGTTGGTAGAAACTGTATGGAATTATACCCCTGTTCTCTTATAATCTAGTTAATCATTATTAAATCACTAATAAGTTTTTAAAGGGACCAGGTGATAGCAATCTTGCATGAAAAACATTTAGCAATCATGTCAGAGGAAAAAATATTTAGGGTGTTTTTATAAAAGACAATTCAATCTACCACCAAGTAGTTCAGAACTGGGATAGCAGGAGGGGAACAGTAATAGATGAAGCTCAGTCATAGTCATTTATATTCTTTCTTTAGCCCTTCTTTGTGCATTTGTCCATCCTGTGAACAGTGGACCAAATTAACTGATCTAGATTTCTCTACCTGTGGAGTTATTTAAGTCACAGAAGCACACAATGCTACTGTATTGCAGTCTTTCCAGGTGATGTCAATGTATTGGTCTTTTAACATCTGTGAACCATCTTTTCACAAAGATGAGAGGCAGACTATTGTGAAGAGGTTTTTTTTTTCTTTTTTTTTTTCATTAAACCTTTAGTTAAACTCAAACTAAACAAAACTTCAAAATACTTGGCAAGGCTAATATTACCTGAATTTTGTTAGGAACGTAACAATAATAAGAAGCATAAATTATGAAAGCAAAATGTCCAGATGACTTATTTATTGGACCCTTACAATACATCTGTGTTGCACAACAATTCAGCTGGACAGATCTGCTTCTTCCAGGCATGGGGTGAGAGAGCAGGGAAGTCAAGTTTCGCCCATATTGAATGCAGCAACTGGTGCCACATATGCTGAAATTAAATGGTCTTGGCAATTGAGATATGAGTATTTTCTGAACAGACATGAGAGCAGCATTTTCCTATCAAAACAGCTTCAGATACTATTCTAACATATTTCATACGGCAAATCAGTGATTTTTTTTCTACTAAGAGCTATTTTATTTAATTTGTATAGATGTACAGCAAATGAAAAAGTGCTATGTGGGGATCTTCAGCTTGGTCATTAAAATTGAAAAATGATATTGCTCCCCTCCCATAATGGATTCACTGGATGATCACATATGAATAAAAATAAATTCATTGATGTCTGTGTAAATCGAAGAATGGGAAAATGTCTTCTCTTTTCTTCCAGGGTTACTGCTGGGGCTCGGTGCCCGTACTATGAAGCCACTGCTCCCGGAGGCCATTTTTTCCCTTTTGTTGCCCTTGTTGTTATCCTTGTTGTTACCCTTTTTGTTGTCATTATTATTGTTGTCATTGCTGTTGTTGTTGTTGGGTATGACAGAGAGAAATTGAGAAAGAAGGGGAGACAAATCTGCTTCACTGCCTGTGAAGCGACCCCCCCCTCATGTGGGGATTAGGGGGCTCCAACCATGCCAGTCCTTGCACTTCACACCGTGTGCACTTAACCCGCTGTGCTACTGCCCGACCCAACCCTCTTAAGCGTTTATTTATTTGATAGGACAGAGAGAAATTGCGGGTGTGGGGGGAAGACAGTGAGGCAGAAAGAGAGACATACACAGCATTGCCTTACCCCACATACACATGAAGCTTACCCCACTAGAGGCTTGAACCCGGGTCCTTGTGCATGGTAACATGTGCACACAACCTGGTGTGACACAACTGGGCTTCACAAGGTAGTTTTTTCAAGTCAAAATTAATCACTTGGTTGCAGGTAGAGATAAAAGGAGAGAAGATGAGTTGCTTTGGAAAGCTTTCTAAAGTTCCACTGCTTTCAATATTAACCACAATAAAAGAGAAACAGGGAGTGTAACAGAGGGAAAAAAAATCTAGTCATTTCTAACATTTGATTTTTTTAAAAAAAGATTTATCAATTTTCATGAGTGAGGGAAATCAAGCAAAGCAGACCAGTTATGCCATGTGGTACTTGGGTAGAAATTTGGGCCTCCTGTACTCAACCAGCTGGGCTTGATTTTCATTCCATATAGTATTTAGAGGGAACAAGTGCTTTCTTTCTTTTTAAAAAATATTTATTTATTCCCTTTTGTTGCCCTTGTTTTATTATTGTAGTTATTATTGTTGTTGTTATTGATGTTGTCATTGTTGTTGGCTAGGACAGAGAGAAATGGAGAGTGGAGGGGAAGACAGAGGGGGGAGAAAGACAGACACCTGCAGACCTGCTTCACTGCTTGTGAAGTGACCCCCATCCCATGCAGGTGGGGAGCCGGGGGCTCAAACCAAGATCCTTAGGCCGGTCCTTGTGCTTTGTGCCACCTGCGTTAAACCCGCTGCACTATCCGTCCGACTCCTAAGTGCTTTTTTTCTTAAGCTCTTTCTCTCTTCTTTCACTAGCTATTTCCTACAGGATAAGGGGAAAAAGAATATTAAGAGGAAATAGAGAAAAAAGGGCTAAAGGGTTGCATGACTGATTTCACTTTGCATCTGGGGATCTGGGGATCTGGGGATCATGTGTGTTTTCCTCCTTCTACTCCGCAGCTGCTCACCGGGTCGGAGTCCCTGGCCTTGTAACTCAGGCTGGGACTCTTCCTTGGAATCATGTGGGAGGAATCTACAGGGGATTTTTAAAATCAAGAATTCAGAGCAGGATTAGTGGAAGCTCATTTTAATCCCCAAATCTGCACTGTGCTATGCCAATCTAACATTATGGGCTGCTCATTTATCTCTGGCTCTTAGTTCAGAATTCAGACATAGGCCTGGCTAGACATTTCCAGAAACCCAAAAGATTCTTTTTACTGCCATTATAGCTACTAAGAAAGAGTGTTTGGTGCTGCAAGGAGAATGTATTAACACAATCTAGTCCCCTTGCAAAAAAAAAAAAAAAAACACTAATATTTTAAGAAGCTAAAAAAAATGTGTATTACATTATTGGTTTTCTTCAGTGACTGTCATATCTAAACTGGGAAGGCTTCCAAAATTTTCTTTTAGGGACACAGAAATCAAAGACAGTAATAAAAACATTGGATAATTTCGTGAGTTCTTCAGCTTGACAGTACCGCTTTAAAAGCTGCAATCTTTGACACATCACGGTTTAAGAATATGCTTTCACATGTCTAATTGCTAGCTGATAGAAAGACATGGATCTGCTCTGAATCCAAAGCTTCCATCTGTCTAGCTGATTACTTCAGTGTGAGTTTCCTAATATGCAGTTTGTTTTTTAATTGCAGATTTAAAATTAAGATACAAAATGTGCTTTTCTTTCTTTCTGAAATGTTGCTTATAATGATGTGGTTACACCCGCCTAAAAATTCTAACCCCATAATCCTAGACCTCCATCAGTTTCTCTAGTCACACTCGCACACTCTTGCCTACTCTTCCCTTTATGGCCCTTACTGAAGTGTTAGTTAAGAAGCTGAATATGGGCCCCAGATCACATCAAATCGATGGGGTTTGCAGTAAACAGTATTTATACTCCTTTCCCATATCTGGGAGCTACTCTCTTCCCTGATACAGCTTCTGGCCCCTTTTGCAGCCATGACATCATCTCCCCAGACAGTAACTTAGATCCATCTGCATATCAGATATCAGGCTCAGAGGAAAAAAAAAAAAACTAGCATAGTCATGGGCCCTTTGGAATATAACTAAAATAGGCTTACTAACTATCTAAAAAACAGAGCCTCCCCCCAACTTTTCATCTGAATTATTCCAGCTTTGGGGTTCATAATTAGTCAACAATTTGTTTGGCTCTATATGTTAACTCTTTTTTCAGCCACCAGGTTCGAGATACTACCATGATGCCAACCGGACTTCCCTGGACAGATGACCCCATCAATATGTCCTGGAGTCCTGGCCTCCCCCACTTCCCCAAAGCCCCACCCCACTAGGGAAAGATAGACAGGCTGGGAGTATGAATCAACCTGCCAACACCTGTGTTCAGTGGGGAAGCAGTTACAGAAGTCAGACCTCTGACCTTTTGCACACCATAATGATCCCGGGTCCATACTCCCAGAGGGATAAAGAATATAGGAATGCTATCAGGGAAGGGGATGGGATATGGAGCTCTGGTGTTGGGAACTGTACCCCTCTTCTCCTATGGTTTGGTCAGCATTAAAATTTTATAAATAAAAATTAAAAAAAAAAAGAAATACAAGTAGATAAATTTCATTGAGTGGAAGCTCCTTCATTTGATTCAGTTCCGTTGGCTCATTGTGGTTTTGTTTCTTTCAGCATATCACATTTTTAAAAAAAATTTTTATTTATAAACAGGAAACACTGACAAAAAACATAGGATAAGAGGGGTACAACTCCACACAATTCCCACCACCAGAACTCCGTATCCCATCCCCTCCCCTGAAAGCTTTCCTATTCTTTATCCCTCTGGGAGTATGGACCCAGGGTCATTATGGGGTGCAGAAGGTGGAAGGTCTGGCTTCTGTAATTGTTTCTCCGATGAACATGGGTGTTGGCAGGGCAATCCATACCCCAGCCTGCCTCTCTCTTTCCCTAGTGGGGCGGGGTTCTGGGGAAGCAGGGCTCTAGGACACATTTTGGGGTTGTCTGTCCAGGGAAGTCCGGTTGGCATCATGGTAGCATCTCAAACCTGGTGGCTGAAAAAAAAGAGTTAACATATAGAGCAAAAAAAAAAATCTTGACTAATCATGAACCTAAAGGCTTGAAAAGGTCATATGAAGAGTTGGGAGGTCTCCGTTTTGTAGACAGTTGGTAGTCCTATTTTAGTTATATTCCAAAGAGCCCATGACTATATTAGTTTTTTTTTTTTCTGAGCCTGACATCTGATATGCAGGTGGATCTAAGTTATTGTCTGGGGAGATGATGTCATGTCTGGAAAAAGGGCAGAAAGCTGGATCAGGGAAAAGAGTATCTCCCAAATATGAGAAAGGTGTATAAATATTGTTGACTATAAACCTCATCAATTTGATCTGATCCGAGGCCCATATTCAGCTTAGGAGCCTATGTGACTTCTGCATCCCTGTAGATCTGAGTTCTCGTTCTGTGGTCCTCAGTAGGAACGTTCCAAGCTGCCCCAATTTCAGGGCTCATCATCCTCAGGTGGAACACAGAGTATGTTGTCCAGCCTCCCTTCGGAGGATGGAATATTCTCTACCGTTGTTGATCCAAGTTGAGGCCAAGGTCCTATGGGGGCCCACAAAGGGGTCTATTGTGTTGTTCCTCGTAGATATGACTGATAACAATAGAGAGAGGGATCTATTTGAGATCTAGGCCCATCATATATGTTTGGGAATCTCAGCACTCCCCGACTTGGGCTCTGGCTGATGGCCTGATAGTGACTAAAGTGTAATCATTAAAGTATGCCAGTCTCTTGCCCTTATTCAGCTTTTTTAGTCCTTACTTTGATAAGGTTAGCTTTGGAGTGACTGAGGGAAGCACATCACAGTCTTATGCAGATATTTTATTTATTACTAGATGGAGCCAGCAAGAAATTGAGAAGGAAGGGGAAATCGAGAAGTAAAGAGACAGAGAGGCACCTTGCAGCTCTACTTCACCACTCTCTTGAAGCTTTTCTCCTGCAGCTGGGGACCACGGGCTTAAACCCAGGTCCTTGAGCACTGTGATGTATGCGCTTAATCAGTGCGTTACTGCCTGGCCCTGGTGCTGAAACTTACATTTAAGCTAGATATTAAAAACTGAGGCATTAGAGGACTGAATCCATTTATGTTGAAAGTAATACTGTGCAGGCTAGAAACTGGTACACGTGGTAGAGCCCGTCTACTTCCAATCTGAAGCTATCCTCTTCCTCTGTCCTGACCTGCAAAAATCTCTGGTGAGAAATATGTTCCGAGTCCTGTGGGGCTTCTATGGTAGACAGTAAATTGCTTTCAAAATTCTGCCTTTGACTTTAACTTGCGACGATTTAATGATTTAACTATAATATTATTGAATTATAGTATCAGTGTAATCTTTGTGTGTCTACTTGGTTGAGATCTTTTAATATTCACGAATTTTGGATGTTAATTTCCATGTTTGAGTTTTCCTCTGTTTTTTTAAAAAAATTATCTTTATTTATTTGATGGACAGAGACAGCCAGAAATCGAGAGGGAGGTGGTTGATAGAGAGAAATAGAGACAGAAACACCTGCAGCCCTGTTTCATCAATTTCAAAGCTTTCACCCTGCAGGTGGGGACTGGGGCCTCAAACCCAGGCCTTTGCACATGGTAACATGAGTGCTCAACCAGGTGTGGCACCACTGGCCCCTCATCCATGTTTTGTTAAAGTACATTTTCTTTCTATCTTCTCCTTCCCAAATTTTATAACAGACGTACTGTTTTTTTTTTTAAATAATTTATTTCTTTATTGGGGAATTAATGCTTTACATTCAACAGTAAATACAATAGTTTGTACATGCGTCACATTCCCCAGATTCCCCAGATTCCCATTTAACAATACAACCCCCACTATGTCATTCATCGTCTTTCATGGACCTGTATTCTCCCCACCCACCCACCCACCCCAGAGTCTTTTACTTTGGTGTAATACTCCAATTCCATTTCAGGTTCGACTTGTGTTTTCTTTTCTAATCTTGTTTTTCAACTTCGGCCTGAGAGTGAGATCATCCCATATTCATCCTTCTGTTTCTGACTTATTTCACTCAACTGGTTTTTTTTAATGGTATCTCATAAGTCCTGTAGGACTTTTGAATTCTTTTGTAAAGTCCTAAGCCTCAAATGTATGCCATTGTGACTGTGCCATGTACTTGGAAGATGCTAAAGTTCTCAGCACTAGAAAAGCATGAAGTAAGTATACAAGGTAATGGATACCTTGCCCTGGAAACTACTCCACCATGCAATGCATAATGTGTATTACATCACCAGTGTTGGAAACCTTAACATTATACAACGCAATAATACAAGAAATCATATGTCAATGTTGTTTGGAAAAAGAAATTTACAATAATATAAAACACTGCCACAGTCCTCACTGATTTTCTTTTGAGAATACTGTTCTTCATGGTAGTACATAAATTATAATTACCAGAGACTGTGCTAGAAATAAAATATGAAGCACCGTGTTTATAATGGAGTAAGCACTCAGTAAGTTATCTGCTACTATTAACAGTAAAATTGTTATTATATACCCATGTCTTCATGACACAAATATGAAAAACTGCTACTCGAAGTAATTAAAAATACTATTGTGCCCTCACTTTTAATTTTTACACCAACTGCATGAGATATTATCTCTGTTTTACAGATAAGAACAAGGAAGAATGGAGCATCTATGTTCATTGATAAGGTCCAGCTGCTTTTCCAGTCTTAGCTATCATTCTTTCTCATGTTATGCCCCATCCACAGAAAATAATGTGAGATTCCTCTAGAGAACTGAATTCATTTGATTTCCTTATCTTTCCATATGCTAATTGCTTTGCTGGGAATATTCTGTCCCAATTTCCTTAGCTTTCTTAGTATCTGCTTCAAAACTTCTATGTCAGCTTTAATCTCAGTGCCATAGTACTTTGAATATACCACTTTCTTGTGAACACAGTATTCTTAACATACTTTACTTCATGGGTCCACATCCTTCTGTGTTTTGGTGCAGTGACTAGTGTATAGTAAGAATGCAAAAAAAATTTTACCAAGAGAGGAAAAGAGAGAGGAGAAGAGAGGAGGGGGGGGAGGGGAGAGAAAGAGAAGAGCATTACTCAGAACTAGTATATGGTGGTGCTGGGGATTGAACCTGGGACTTTGGAACCTTGGCATGAAAGTCTTTTATATAACCATTATGTTATCTCCCCAGCCCTGGAGTTTGCTTTTGAATAGTGCATTAGATATGGAAAAAGGCAGAAGGAATGGAACGGTATACATGTGATTTTTTTTTTTCTTAGCTACTATGGATTCCTTAATCACAACCTAGTTTTACTGAAACCTTTCAAGGCATGAAATTTTGAGATATTGAAAGTTATAAAGTCACTAAACATAAAGGAAAAAAGCCTTAGGAGAGAGTGTATTTCGTAGCCTTCTCTTGAAAATTATCTTAGTTATTTGCTTGGTAAAATCAGATTGAATTTAGTAATGGAGTGAGGCAAAGGATAGCAATTAAGAATGCTCATAGCACATGCTACAGTGAACAGCCGATCCATTTTACCTGCAACTACAGAGTATTCTAGGGGGGGAAGTTTTCTATGCTACAAGTGGAAATGAATGCAGTGGATGAACTGGGAAGCCTTGGTCTCTGGTTGATTTGCTTGTATCACACTTAAGAAGTTTCATTAGCCAAGACTTCACCATTTTACTAACTCTGTTATCACCCAAGTTTCTAGAACTTAACACACTGACTTGATATTGAGGAAAAAAGAGAGCAGAGTATGCCCATAAAACACTACTTTTTATAAACAAACTTAAAAAAAATTATTTATTTATTATTGGATAGAGACAGAGAGAAATTGAGAGGGGAGCAGGACACAGAGAAGGAGAGACTGCAGTGTGTGTGCTTAACTAGATGCACCACCACCGGGATCCTAAAATACTAGTTTTTAGTGGTACTGTCATAACCACTATTGCTATTAACTAGCTATTAATTAGATGTCTAACTCTTCAGTTTCTCCACCTTTGAAATTGCCATAGGTCATATGTTTGATTAAAAGTGAAGAGATTGGGGCTGGGGAAACAGTATCATAGTCATGCGAAAGATTCTCATACCTGAGGCTCTGGGGTGCCAGGTTCAACCCCCAGAATCACCATTAGCCAGAGCTGTGCAGTGCTTGGGTTTATCTATCTTTCTATCTTTCATTAAAAACAGGCCAGGAAATTATAAAATTTCCATTTCCTAATTTCATGTTTCCTGTAACTTTCCTTCTTGTTGTTGTGACTTCAACAACTAATAAACTATCTCCTAATAATGAATGGATCAACCTGTCAATGACCATGCTCAGTGGAGAAGCAATTACAGAAGTCAGACCTTCTATCTTTTGCACCCTATAGAAAATATTGGTCCATACTCCCACAGGGATAAAGAATAGGGATGCTTCCAATGGAGGGGATGGGATATAGAATTCTGGTGATGGAAATTAGATGGAATTGTACCCCTATTATCCTACAATCTTGTCAATCATTATTAAATCACCAAATAAATAAATAAGAACATTTTAATTTAAAAAGTGAATGGGTAATAGTGGAAAATGTTCTTGCACAATTACTATGCAAAATAAGCTATCAAGATAGTAGATGAATCTAGTAACCTTACAATTATTGCTGATAAAATGATATTATTATTACTATTTGCCTTATTCTATTTCTGAAATTAGAAAGCAGAACTTATAGTTATGAAAAAGCACTGTGTATACTTGGAAAGCTTTCCATTTTCTAATTTCATGTTTCCTGTAACTTTCCTTCTTGTTGTTGTGACTTCAACAACTAATAAACTATCTCCTAATAATGAAAACTATCTCAGATGGTGGTACAGCTGGGACAAGTAACTTCTTTAGAATGACTTAGCGTCAGTGAAAAGCATATGGCTAGGAACAGTGAGAGATGATTACTGTTCTATTCCTTGTATCTGTCTGTGAGGGTTCTGGAGTCATTGCAGCCACATGACCATGTGGGCCAGATAATTCTCTTATTCACACCACCAAGCATCCCAAAGTGCTTAACTTTACTTATTCTTATAAGCCTCAAAGACAGAGTAGAATATTGCACATACATTGAATATTTGTTTGAAGATACTAAAAACGTAAAAAAAAAGTTTTATGACAAACATTTTTGAGCACTGACCCATGGAAGTTTTATATTAACACTGCGGAGAAAAATAAAAGGAAGGACAGGAGCTAGTAATTGTAAACCAAGTGGTAGAGCTTAGCTAAACTTTCCAGGCTCCTAGGAACATATCATTAAGCAAACATTCCAGGCCTGTAATGTGACTATAGACCCCTTTATGTTTCAGTGTGCCATGACAGGTCGTAGGCTTTGTAGCTCGAGAGGAAAAAGGCTCAAGAGATCCGTCTAAGATGTGAAGTTATAACATTAGGGCTTACATAAATCCTAATCAATCTTAGAACAACATCTGATACCATCAGTCCTAGGAACAGGTAAGCATACCCAGCCTTTAAAGTCTCCCAAGAGGTATGGTATTGAGCCAGGAATGTCTGTCCTCAGATAAACTCATTGTACAGTAGAAGGAATTCAAAGTAGCTTCATCTGTAAGAAAATGTGCAAACTGGCCAAAAGAGAGATATCAGATACGTTCAGGTGGCCTAAACCCTGGCTCTCACAAATGTGTCAAAGCTCCGTTCATTGACGTCCTGTGATTAGATTTGGAGGGTTGAACAAAACCAAAAGGGTGCAGCCAATTGGTGCAATAGGATCAGTTTTACTCTATTTCTGTAATCCAGCCCCATCCAGTCCAACAAAAAAATAATAATAATAAATACCTGAACGGTATAGGTTTCCAGTTAAAGAGAGGGTTTTGAGCTCAGCTGGTCCTATAGCTTGGACGTGACAAGAAAGAGCCACGGCAAGTGCAGGCAGGGTGCCAAAGTGGCAGAGTGGCTGGCATCCTGTGCAGGCTTACTTTAGCCCAGGGGCTGTGCCCATCCTGCATTTGTTGATTTGCTTTTTTATTTTAATCGCCACCAGGGTTATTACTGGGTCTCAGTGCCTCTGTGCCAGCATGACGGATACAGGTTTTCCTTCCTGTTTTATTGGACAGGCCAGAGAGAAACTGAGAAGGGAGGGAAGGATGGAGAAGGAGAGAGAAAGACAGATACCTGCGTATTGGCTTCACTGCCTGTGAAGTGTACCCACTGCAGGTGGGGAGCGGGGGCTCAAGCCCCGGTTCTTTTGCATAGAACCATGTGCACTCAACCCCGTGTACCACCACCCAGCTCTTGCATCCATCCTTTGTTTAAAAAAAATTTATTCCCTTTTTGTTGCCATTGTTTTTTTTATTTATCGTTGTAGTTATTACTGTTGTTATTATTGATGTCGTCGTTGTTGGATAGGACAGAGAGAAATGGAGAGAGGAGGGGAAGACAGAGAGGGGGAGACAAACATAGACACCTGCAGACCTGCTTCACCACCTGTGAAGTGATTCCCCTGCAGGTGGGGAGCCCGGGGCTAGAACTGGAATCCTTATGCCTGTCCTTGCTGTTTGCACCACTTGCGCTTAAGCCTCTGAGCTACCGCCCAACTCCCTCATCCATCCTTTTTAATGCATGGAAGAGGAAGAAAAGTTTGAAGATTTAAAAAAAAAATTCTTTTTCTTATTAATATTAATTTATTTATTCCCTTTTGTTGCCCTTGTTTTTTATTGTTGTAGTTATATTGTTGTTGTTGATATCATCTTTGTTGAATAGGATAGAGAGAATTGAAGAGAGGAGGGGAAGACAGAGAGAGGGAGAGAAAGACAGACACCTGAAGACCTGCTTCACCACTTGTGAAGTGACTCCCCTGCAGGTGGGGAGCCGGGGGCTTGAACCCAGAACCTTAACGCCGGTCCTTGTGCTTTGCGCCACCTGCACTTAACCTGCTATGCTACCGCCCGACTCCTAAGGTTGAAGATTTTAGAAGGTAGCTATAACCGTCATCTGTGTGAAAATTGGCTAAGCTTTAGCACAGATGAGGTTTTGAGGAAAGTGACCTTATGAATAAAAGACGTACTCTGGAATTTATTAAGGAGTTCAAACAAATGCTGGTTTGGTTTTTTGTTTGTTTGTTTGTTTGTTTGTTTGTTTGTTTTTTCAGGATGTGTCCAGAAAGTCAGAGGAAAAGGAAGACACACTTTACCCAGGCACATGGAAGACATGGGCTTCCCTATCTGGGAAGCAGTGTTGGGATGGCCGTACATATTTTCTGTTAGAAAAGCGCTTGCTGGGCATCCATGCGGAGACAGGTTGAGCAAGGCTGCCTCCCCAGACTTCCCTTGTGATGTCATTTCCCAGTGTTCACATTTCTCTCAAGCCTTCCAAGGTGCACTACAGCACAGAGGCTACATTCTAAGGACCGAGCAAATCTACCTGACAAAAGCCTATCTCAAGAGCTTTCTCATGATGTCTGGCTACTTGAGGAAATTTTCCAACAGACTCCAACTACTTTGTGTTTTAATAGTATAGTTGACCCAGTTTAACATCACAGTGTATCACTATTTCATTCTCCTCACCAAGAGGCTGACTTACAGGCAAAATATGACCAACGGAGCTGTCACCATTAAATAACATGTACCCATCACTTCACATGCTAGAGAATTCACTCAATATCCAATGCTGAATTAACTGGCCAACATTTGTTATGTTCTCACTACATGCTCACTACCTAATGGCGTGCCCCTCTTTAAATGATTAGGTGGCTTATTATCTGTAATTCAACAAAAAAAGTCACGTGCGTATGCTGAACCTTTTTATTTCATCCCATGGGTCAAGCACTATGCCAAATGCCTTATGCATATAATTTCTAGCCTTCTCACTAATTTCTTTTCTTTTCATTTTTTTGTATTGTCATTATTTATTTATTGGATAGAGACAGCCAGAAATTGAGAGGGAAGGGGGTGACAGAGAGGGAGAGAGGCAGAGAGACACCTGCAACACTGCTTCACCACTCGCAAAGTTTTCCCCCTGCAGGTGGGGACTGGGGGCTTGAGTCTGGGTTCTTGTGCATTGTAACATGTGTGCTCAGACAGGTGCGCCACTACCTGGCCCCTTCACTAATTCCCTCAGAATAGAAATTATTATCCTCCTTTTAAAATGAAATATTGAGGGCCAGAGACTGAGTGACACAGGTAAAACCACAATTCTACTGCAGGAGAGGAATTTTCCAACCCTGGAATATGAGGGCACAGCTCAGCTAATTTTACAAGACCACATATTTGGGAGTTGTCTGTCCAGCTGTGTTAAAAAAAATCTTTGGAGTCAGGACACATGCCTTGGGATTTCACTGACTATTCAATGTCACTAACTAGAAGTTCATTCCAAACTTGATTTATACATTCAATACATTTTTACTAGATTTATGATTAAATAAAGATTTTAGTCATTGGCATGGGAATAAGTTAGCAAGACAAACAGGAAGAGTACAGAAAAAAACTCACAGAAGGGGAGATAGCATAGTGCTGATGCAAACAACTTTCATCCCAGAGGCTCCCAAGTTCAATCCCCAGCATGCTCTAGTAAAAATAATAATTAAAAAAAAGTCACAGAAATATGAACTGAGAATAGTTTAATTCTGGATGGAAGTGGAAGAGGTATAAATCTTTCTAACTCTTGAATTTGAAAACCCTTCTTAGTTTAGAAAATCTCTAAGAATTTGGCTGTTCACAAAATGATCACCCTTCTTAGTTTAGAAAATCTCTAAGAATCTGGCTGTTCACAAAATGATCTAGATTTTTGTTTCTCTAGGGCTCCCTCCTCTCTGCCTCCCTTTCTCCCTCTTTCGTTCCTTCAGTATTAATTACCAATATGTAAATTTCTGTGTTCGATGCTGAGATAATAATGATGATCCCAGGGCTTGGGTGGTAGCGCAGGGGGTTAAGCACACGTGGCACAAAGCATAAGGATCAGAGTAAGGATCTCAGTTCAAGCCCTCAGCTGCCCACCTGCAGGGGAGTCGCTTCACAGGCAGTGAAGCAAGTCTGCAGGTATCTCTCTTTCTCTCCCCCTCTCTGTCTTCCCATCCTCTCTTGGTTTCTCTCTGTCCTATCCAACAATGAACAACTCTGTCCTATCCAACAATGAACAACATCAACAACAACACTAATAACCACAACAATGCCATAACAACAATAGCAGCAAAGGGGGGGGGGTATGGCCTCCAGAAGCAGTGGATTCGTGGTGCAGGCACTGAGCCCCAGAAATACCCTGGAGGCAAAAAAAAAATAATGATGATGATCCTAAAAGACAGATGAATAGATCAATATATACATAGGTAGACAGACAGACAGACAGATATTGGGTTGTCGGAAAAGTCAAGATATATTGGGAATACTGTGAGAACCAGGTTGAGCGTAGTGAGGCTTTTCCCATTGAAAAATGGGGAACTGAGAAAATGAATCTCCCTGTCAGACTCCCTCTTGCTAAGGTTAAACTGGAGAGAAAGTACTGGGCCCAGTTTTTGCTTCCCTGTCAGCTATTCCCTGTCTCCAGAAGCCCTGCATTTTTCTGCCTCCAGGGGCTTGGCATTCCTCAAAACATGAAGCCAGCCCCCCTGCCTCACCCTGTATCCCTGGATACAATGTCCCGCTCTCTTATTATCTGCACATCAACATTCTGCTGTGTCTAACAAATGACTTAAGATCTCCTCCCTACTTCCCCACCCATTCTGCTCATTTGATAGATTCTTTTCCTACCCTCAAGACTGCAGGGTATTATTAATCCTACCAGCTAGACCCCTCACAACAGTTGCTAAGGAAGTTCCTGCCTTTCCCAGCCCCCCTTTACCTTTCTCCACCCCTTTCCTAACCATGTATAGTATCGTCAAGCCACTTTTTTTCTGACTGGGGACTTCCGTTTTCTGGCCTCAAGAACACGAGTTCGGACCGGGATCCGGACTCCAGCCCTTGTGTTTTGTGCCATGTG
The DNA here is from genome assembly GCF_950295315.1 of Erinaceus europaeus. Lineage (NCBI taxonomy): Eukaryota > Metazoa > Chordata > Mammalia > Eulipotyphla > Erinaceidae > Erinaceus > Erinaceus europaeus. Next base: position 121,255,742 of record NC_080168.1, on the reverse strand, counting down.
CGCTTAACCTGGTGCGCTTAACCTGGTGCGCTACCGCCTGACTCTGGGGCGTTCGGGTGAAAAAAGATTTGAACGGCCTCGCCTTCACAAGCTCGGTTCCTGGGTCATCTCTCTAGTGTCACTAGCCAGACAAAGATACATTTTTGCATAGAAAAACATAGGGAAAATATGCCATAACTTTTCCAACCACAAATTAGATAGGGTAGATAGACAGAGAGACAGACAGACAACAGATAAATATGGAGAGAAAGCTTGCAGGAGTAAGAGAAGTATTTATCAAATGCAATAAATTCTCTACTAGGAGTAGAGACTAAAACAAGCAGATGGAAATTGTCAAGGTAGAGATTACATAAAGTCAATTTAAAAAGTTAAATGTAGACAGTCCAGTAAGTAATATATACAGTAGAGAACACATTCCCATGCTTAAGGACCCAGGTTCAAAATCCCAGTCCTCATTTGCAGGGAGGACATTTTAGGAGTGGCTAAGTGTGTGTGTGTCTCTCTCTCTTTCTATTCCCCCTTTCAATATCTATTTCTCTTTGTCTTGGTCAAAAAGAAAAACAGAAAAAGAAAAAGACCACCAAAAGCAGTTGGTTTATCATGCAGGCACAATTCACCAGAAACAACCATGGTAGCAAGAAACAATTAATTAAAAAGTAAAATGCACAAATATATCATATACTCATATTGAAAATATTAGTATTATACATTACATATGTGCATAAATACAGTAAGAATGCACACATATGTATCATTTGCCTTAGGAAAGAAAGTTTCTTAAACATATAAACATGTATGTGTCTCTAAAAAAAATCATCCTCTTGGGGTTGGGCAGTAGCACAGCAGGTTAAACACACATGGCAGTAAGTGCAAGACGGTATAACTACCCCAGCTCAAGCCCTTGACTCCCCATCTGCAGGGGGATCATTTCACCAGTGGTGAAGCAGGCCTACATCTATCTTTCTCTTCCCCTCTGTCTTCCCCTCCTCTCTTGATTTCTCTCTGTTCTACCCAACAGCAGCAACAGTTATGGCAACAATAAGAATAACAACAAAAAGGGCAAAAAATGGGAAAAATGGCTTCCAGAAGCAGTGGATTTATAGTGTAGGCACTGAGCCCCAGCAATAACCATGGAGGCAAAGAAAAAAAAAGGTAAAATAAAAAAGAAAGAAAGAAAGATCATCCTCTAAATCTATCTTATTCCTGACAACCAATGTTAACAAACATCTATGTTATTATTTTTTTTAGTGACAACCTCAGTTAACAACTCCTAATTCTCTTCAGCTTCATTTTACATAAACATTTTTATGTGTTAAAATTTTACTCAAAACCTCTACTGACAACCACAGTAATTGTATAATATCTATTATTAGACAGTTGTCAAGACACTTGCTCATAGTCATTTCTGTTTCCCCATGGAAACAGTCTAAGTGTCCAGAGAGGGTTTAGTGCACTCTTTTTACCTGGGTGGTGGTGGAAGGGGGGGTGGTTCCAGCTTTGATCCACAGAACTACAGATGAACAGGCAGTGCTCTGGCATCTCTCTCCTCTCCCTCTCCCTCACCCTCTCCCTCCCTCTCCCTCCCCTCCCACACATAGACTAAATAAATAATAAATTTAATGAATGATTTTCAGGTCAGTATAATGTTGCAGTAGTTATCTCTGTAACTACCTTGAGGTTACTTGGTTGAGACAGAGATCTAAATCCTGGAATTCTGATTATATTTTATTATGATATATATGTGTGTGTGTGTGTGTGTGTGTGTGTGTGTGTGTGTGTGTGTGTGTGTGTATACCATTAGATCGACTCCATGAGAAAAAATTTTAAATGAAACCTTCATATTCAATAAGCATAGATATTTTAATTTTTCTTATACTATAACATAGTAAAATAGAAATACTGGCTTTGTAGATACACTTGGAGCCATAATTTATTCACCAGCTGTGTTGGTGGCTCAGAGTGTAGAAAGTGGGCTTTGCATGTATGAGTCTGCATGCTTGATCCCTGGCACTTTGTCTGTTCTGTGCTTATCCTCTCCCTCTCTCAATAATTAAATTACACAGATAATATTCAAGGAAGGCTAAGTCTTCAATATTTAATCTGTTCAAGGAGGCATCAAGAAAGAGGTGAGAATTAAATTGACTTTTATAGGAAAAATAAAACTTCACGTTGGACAAAATAAAAGAGAATTACAGACACATGCTCAAAACAAGTGAAGACAGAAAAGAGCATGGGGAAAATTGGAGAAATGTGAGATGAACTCTTTTAACTAAGAAATACTTATATAGGGGGATTAAAGAAATAAGGTAGGCCAAGGAAATGAAAAGGGCATGGATGCCATGCTGCAAAAAAAAAAAAAATGCAACTTTTGATTCACTTTTGGACAATTTTGAAAGCAAGAGAGAACATAATAGAAGTGATGATTTTGAAGAGTCCTAAATATTATAGCACGTATTGGGAAGAGTTTGAAGTGGAAACTAAGACAGAAATTCTTATAATTAATTGCTAGTCCGGATATATAACATTCAGATCTGTCTTGGAGAAAGCAAACACTATGTCTCCCATTGTCTCCTCAGATGCTCCAGAGTAATTTCAAAATAAGAAAGAAAATCTGTAATGGCCCTGTGTTAGAAAAAGAAATAACCAGGAGTCTGATGGTAGCGGACTTCTTCACAGGCGGAGAAGCAGGTCTGCAGCTGTCTGTCTTTCTCTCCCCCTCTGTATCTTCCCCTCCTCTCTCCATTTCTCTCTGCCCTATCTAACAACGATGACATCAATAACAACAACAATAATAACTACAACAACAATGAAAAACAACAAGGGCAACAAAAGGGAAAATAAATAAATATTAAAAAAATAAAATAAAAAAGAAATAACCTAGGAAGCGCAGGGAAGTATCATAGAGTAACAGTTCTGGGGGGCCCCCGCAGTGGAACATATCACATGTGCAAGGACCCAAGTTCAAACCCCTGCTCCCCACCAGCAGGGGAACGCTTCACAAGCAGTGAAGCAGGTTTGCAGGTGTCTTTCTCTCCCTCTATCTCCCTTTTTCTTTCAATTTCTTTTTCCTGAAATAAATAAATAAACAAAGAAATATTAAGTTTTATTGAACTGCCAAAAACCCCTTATCCATTCTCTTCTTTTTTTCTCTCATCCCTTTTCACCTTCCTGACAGAAGGACCTTTCTACAACACACACCTTATTTTGTCACAAACTCCAAAACGATTACCCTTTGCCTAGTCAGTAAAATCCAAATTCCCTGTATGCCACATGGGATTGCTCCAATTTACTTCCCTAAATCTTTTATCCTTGACAACACTAAATGCCAACAATATGATTCTTCAGAAATTATTCCTGTTCACTTATGTCCTTGCCAAAGGAATGCAATTTCCCTAGGTTAGAATGCTCTTGTCTGCTAGGAAAAGTGTCTAATCATCCTTTAATGGAACTTGTATGCCACATTTTCTAAACCAGGGGTCAGTAAACTATAGTTCATGAGCCAAATTCAACCCTCTACCTATCAGTGTATGACTTACAAGCTAAAAATGTTACTTACATACTGAGAGACTGAAATATAATTGAGAGGAATAATAGTTTTGTGACTTGAAAATTATATCAAGGTCAAATTTCAATGATTCTAAGTGCAGTTTTAGCAGAATAGATATATTTTTGTTTGTTTTTCTATTTATTGTCTTTGGCTGCTGGAAAAACAATTATTCAAGAAACGAAAGAAAGATTGTGATGGGGGTCATGTCCAAAGAAGGTGAGAATGAATGTGGTTTGCATTGAGCTGTAAGCTGACATTTAATACTAAATTAAAAAATTTATACTACTTCGCTTTATGACTCTTAGCTGAAGTTTAGAAATTCAGTAAAGCCAGGAATCATTTTCATTCAAATGTCAAAAAACCTAAGTGATGTCTGATTAAATAGGAGAGACTTTAGTGCCTATTGTAGTCTTAAGAGCTCCAGTAATTCACTCTGAACTTGATTACCTTGGGGTCCATTTCCTGACTTCTATAAGAACTATTCTGTGGAATATTTATGCATGAGTTTGTGAACCCATTTCTCTTTTACATCTTTTCTTGCCCCTTACTTGCCTTCTGCAAATGAGGTTATATTTAATTTGGTTGGAAAGCCAAAAAAAAAAAAAAAAAGATGTTACCTCAATGGAAAAGAAATGTAAAACTATTTTACATTTTAAAAAATCACAACATTGGACTGGGGAACAGCATTGTGGTTACACAGAAGACCTTGGTGACTAAGTTTCTGAGATCCTGGTTCAATTCTCAGCATCACCATAAGTCAGAGCTTAGCAGTGCTCTGGTCTTTCTGTTTGTGTCTTTCCCTTTCTCTCTCTCTCTTTCTCTCTCTCTCTCTCTCTCTCCTTCCAGGGTGGGACTTGGTGTCTGTACTGTGAGTCTACTGCTCCTGGAGGCTATTTTTTTCCCTTTTGTTACCCTTGTGTTTTATCATTGTTGTTGTTATTATTGTTGTTACTGCTGTCATTATAGTTGGATAGGACAGAAAGAAATGGAGAGGTGAAAGAAAGACAGAGGGGGGAGAGAAACATAGACACCTGCAGACCTGCTTCACCACCTATGAAGCGGACCCCCCCCCCGCAGAGCTATTGCTGATGATTAGTGATGTGCCATTGAATATTCCAGTGATCATATTGCTGCTGTTTTCTTTTATGTAGAAGTGAGGGCTATGCAGAGCTGGTAGAAAGGATTTGTTGGATGGTGGTACATGGAAGCTAGAGTCTTGGTATTGCGCTTGATGTGGTATCACACATTGGAAGGAACGTGACTTTGTACTCTAAAAACCTAGATAGTGTTTAAAAAATAATGTTGCCTCAGTAATTTAAAAAAGTGTGTGTGCGTATGCGTGTGTGTGTGTGTGCGCGCACGCACGTGTGTGTGTGTGTGTGTGTGTGTGTGTGAAGTCACACTTTCACACAAGCTTGATCTCATCACCCCTAGGTTGATGAAACACATCATCAATGATGAGATATCATTCAGATACAGGGAGAGTCAGAACAACACAACAAAGAGAGAGTTTGCTCTGGAGTTTCCTCCTGGTGCAATGTATGGCAAGACAGGCACCCTTTTGGATGAGCCATCCAGCCCCCCCAAACTATTTTAAAGGCAAAGCATACATTCAAATATTTAAATCCAGAATAACCGCTAACCTTTTCATAGCAACAACTACAGAGTGAGCACCATTCTATGCAGTCTATAATTACTGTATTTATTCTTCACAACTTGCCCAGGGAGATGATACTACTATTCTCATTTTGAAGATGAGAAAAGCCAAAAGAGATATGTGGTCATCAATAGTTAAACAGATAACAAGAAATAGTAGGTGTGTGTTTTGAACCCAAGAAGTCAGACTCCAAATCTCCTATATTTTTAGTGTTATTTTTCTAAAATCTTGCCTTTTCATTTGATATATGAAATAGCAGATACATGTGAAAGATCATGAATGATTCAAAGAAGAAGTCATTACTTTTTGGAGAAAGCAGTGATTAGGAAAGGCTTAAGAGGCAATACCTGAAACCAAAGCCAGTTCAATATAAGAAATGCTGAATCCAGACATATTCTCTCCCTCTCTCTCTCTCTCTCTCTCTCTCTCTCCAGCACTGTGACTGTGGTCTAGTTACTTAATCTCTCTGTGCTTGAGTTCTCATCTTCTAAATGCGGACAACAAAGACAAGTGTATTAGGAAGATTAAACCAGGTAACACCAATTGATGTGTTTTCCCCTATGGTTACACAAATCTTTCTGATCCCACATGTGCTTCCAAAGTTTTCCACTCTTCCATCTAAAGGTGGAGTGTTGTCCCTACTCTGAACATGGAAAGATCTTCATGCCACCTTCATACAATAAAATAAGGGGGAGGGGGAATGTACTATGTGAGTTTTAAGGCAGGTCATAAAAATGTAATACAATTTCTGGGAAAATGGCTTAGTGTGTAGAGCGCAAGTCTTGCATGAGAACCTGGGTTCGATCTCTGGCACTATGGATATTGGTACTATCTCCTGTAGCACTCGCATTTTCTCTCTCTCTCTCTCTGTCTCTCTCTCTCCCTGTAGTGCTCGCATTCTCTCTCTCTCTCTTCTCTTCTTTCTCTCTTCTCTCTAACTCAATAAAGAATATTTTAAAGTAATACAACTTCCACCTGGCTCTCCTGTTGTGGAAGTTAACCTTGAAACCCTTCCATTAAGCTATAAGGCATCACAATCCACAGAGTTAGGAAGGAAAGTGGAAGGGCTGGTGGGCACTGATGCACTGGTTGGATATATGTTACCATACACAGAATCTGGGTTACCATGCATAGGATCTGGGTTCAAGGCCCCATTTCCCATCTGCAGGGTGGCTCTTCACGAGAGGTAAAGCAGGTCTGAAGATGTCAATCTTCCATGTTCAGCGGGGAAGCAATGACAGAAGCCAGACCTTCTACCTTCTGCAACCCTCAACGACCCTGGGTCCATGCTCCCAGAGGGATAGAGAATGGGAAAGCTACCATGGGAGGGGGTGGGTTATGGGGATTGGGTGGTGGGAATTGTGTGGAATTGTATCCCTCCTACCTTATGCTTTTGTTCACTAATCCTTTCTTAAATAAAAAATTTAAAAAAAAAAAGATGTCAACCTTTCTTTCTCCCTACCTCCCCCCTCAATTTCTCTGGCCTATCAAACTGAAAAAGGGGGATGGGCAGGTGGTGTCTCACCTGGTTAAGTGCACACATTACAGTGCACAAGGACCCAGGTTCAAGCCCCCTGGTCCCCAACTGCAGGAGAAAAGCTTCACACGTGGTAAAACAGGACTGTAGGTGTCTCTCTGTCTCTTTCCCTCTCTATCTACTCTTCTCCTCTCAATTTTTCTCTGTCCCTATCCAATAAAAAAATAAGTTAAAATTTAAGGAAAAGCATAAGGTGGCCGCTGGGTGAAGTGGTTTCTTTTTTAAAAAATTTTTTTATTTATAAAAAGGAAACATTGACTAAACCATAGGATAAGAGGGGTACAACTCCACACAATTCCCACCACAAGAACTCTGTATCCCATCCCCTCCCCTCCCCTGATAGCTTTCCTATTCTTTTTTAATTCTTTTTTTACTTATAAAAAGGAGCCATTGACAAGACCATAGGATAAGAGGGGTACAACTCCACACAATTCCCACCACCAGAACTCTGTATCCCATCCCCTCCCCTCCCCTGATAGCTTTCCTATTCTTTTTTAATTTTTTTTTTTTTTACTTATAAAAAGGAGCCATTGACAAGACCATAGGATAAGAAGGGTACAACTACACATAAGTCCCACCACCAAAACTCCGTATCCCATCCCCTCCCCTGATAGCTTTCCTGTTCTTTATCCCTCTGGGAGTATGGACCCAAGGTCACTGTGGGATGCAGAAGGTGGAAGGTCTGGTTCTGTAATTGCTTCCCCACTGAACATGGGCATTGACAGTTCGATCCATACTCCCAGCCTGTCTCTCTCTTTCCCTAGTGGGGAAGGGCAACGGGGAAGCAGAGCTCCAGGGCACATTGGTGGGGTTGTCTGTCCAGGGAAGTCTGGTCGGCATCATGGTAGCATCTGGAACCTGGTGGCTGAAAAGAGAGTTAACATACAAAGCCAAACAAATTGTTGACCAATCATGAACCTAAAGGCTGAGTAGTGCAGATGAAGAGTTGGGGGGGGGGGGGTCCTCCATTTTGTAGATAGCTAGTAGGCATATTTTAGTTACATTCCAAAGGGCCTGTGGCTATACTAGTTTTTTTTTTCATAATGCCAACACTGAGGCTCAGTAATAACCCCGTTGGCAATAAAAAATAAATAATAATGAGTAAGTAAAAACTGGGGGCTGGACAATGGTGCACCCAGTTAAGCACTCATAATATTAAGTGCAGGGACACATACAAGGATCTGTGTTTGAGCCCCTGCCCCCACCTGCGGGGGGGGGAGGAGAGGATGCTTCACAAGTGGTGAAGCAGATCTGCAGGGGTCTATCTTTCTCTTCCCCTCTCTATATCTCCCTTCCCTCTCAATTTCTCTCTGTCCTATGCAATAAAAGAAAAATAATGGCCACCAGGAGCAGTGGATTCATAGTACCTGCACTTTGTCCCACCAATAACCCTGGAGGAAGAAAAAATAAGAGAGGGAGAGGGAGAGGGAGAGGGAGAAGGAGAGGGAGAGGGAGAGGGAGAGAGAGAGGGAGAGACAGAAAGAGAGAGAGATGGAAGAATTAAAGAGAACTGTGCGAAGTCTCAGGAAACTCAAATGGGGTCAGATCCTGAAGTTCCTGAGTTTCTGGACTAAACTTTCACCTGTATCCTTCAGGGCATGGGAAACATCTCTATGGCTTACATGCAGAAAAAAAGAAGTTGTTTAGATCACAAGAGTCATGAATAAAAAAAAAAATTCCTGTGCAGCTAAGGATAGAGATACACAGTGACAGATTTTATGAAGATGCTGGAAAACTTGAGGAAGAAAGACATGTATGCATTTGACTGAAGTTTTCTGCTTTCCAGTTGAGGTTTACTGACATTCTCAATGCAAAACACTAATTTAGAGGCTAACTGAGACCCTGTCATGCAATGTCTTACAGGATGGTCTTTCTATTAACCTCCTGTGAAATTCTCAAGGATATGCCTAGGCATATTCCAGAATAGTGCCTGCCTATGTGATGCAACTTGATGCTGTCTCTACTTGCTACCATTTGAATTTGTGCCTCTGGGTGATAATTACAGACGGTTTGATGTTCGTCAATAAAATACTATTCAATCTCCCCCTAGAGACATCAGAGATGCATTTACTATAGTAAAACTATTTTCCCATGCCCTATTTGAATTTCAAGCATACACATCAACATTTAATTTCTTGCTACTGAAGGACAGACTTTTTAACATACCAAGTACAAATTAAAAATATAAGGACATCACTCATGTTCTGGAAGAAAAGATGCATGCATGCTCAGTAAATTAGCCCTGTTTTTAGGGAAGTTGCTAGAGAGGAAGTTCATAAAGATTAACTTCTTGAGCAGTCTGTCCTGACTGTTGCCCATTACACTGTCCAGATTCTGAAGTTGAAAGAAATACCTACATCCAGAATGCAACAGATTCCTTTGGAAACTCAGTGGAATCCTATTGTAATAACTTTCTCATATGGTGTGTGGTTGAAACCTTGCCCTTGCGTTCATTATAGGTGCTTATGGTAGAGTTTCTCTATAATGGAGGCGATCCTTTCCCACAACTTGTGAATGATTACAAAGAGGCTCCTTTCTACTGAACAGCTAATAAAGGTGATGGTTGTGATTACACTTGTAGATGTGTAGACCAGGGAGCAAGATGAAGACCTAGCATCTGTCCAGTGATAACAAAGATTCAACTTCATCAATACATTTGCATAGAAGAGGAGGGGAAATATCACACTTTGTTTGGTGCCATTACCACCTTGGAAATGTGCATTCTTGTTAATTTGGTGAAATACACATCTCTAAATGTGGAAGGTGTTTTTTGTTTGTTTCATTACACTTTATTATTGGCATTAAATAAATGATATTTAACTATAAATAATACTATTCTTTAACTATAAGTACTATGTGCCCAGTGAAAGCATATGTGAATTAAGTGAAATAATTTATATCTTGTATTGAATACCAGTGGCTCCAAATACTGTGACTCTACAGAGCTTAATAAAGGATACAATTAACACTACTTTTAATAAGAACACAAAGCAATATTCTGAAAAATACATTAGCCTTATTCAACAAATTTCAATTTATCCATCAACATAAAAATATCCCAAAAATACTTTGTTCTATTGTTATTCAAAAATAGAGAAGTAAGAAGCTAGGCAGTAGCGCACCAGGTTAAGCACACATGGCACAAAGCTCAAGGACCACCATGAAGAATTTCAGTTCCGGGCACAAGGACTGGAGTAAGGATCCTGGTTCGAGCCCCAGCTCCCCACCTACAGGGGAGCCCCTTCACTGGCGGTGAAGCAGGTCTGCAGGTGTCTGTCTTTCTCTCCTGCTCTCTGTCTCCCCTCCTCTCTCCATTTCTCTCTGTCCTATCCAACAACAATGACATCAATAACAACAGTAACTACAACAATAAAACAACAAGGGCAACAAAAGGGAATAAATAAATAATAAAATATTTAAAAAATAAATTAATTAATTTTAAAAAAAGAAAAGAATATATACAATATTCACTAAGTTCTGAAAGAGTACATTGTAGTTTGATATGAATGAAAATAGAGAAAGTCCCCAATGGTTTACTTACTTATTTAGAAGAAAAATAAATATCTAATTCTTTTAAAATCTTCATTATTTTTATTTAATTAAAAATAAAAAGCCGGTAATATTGTCGTACCAAGCTGTTCACAGGTGGGCATTTGAGTAGCGAATGAGGCGTGGTAACATGCGTTTTGTTGAGGTATGATTTAAGAGGAGTTCCAGATTGTCCACGTGACACTGGAAAAAGAAAACGTTAAGGTCATGATCACGTGTGAACTCAGTCTCAGGGCTATGGTGAGCAGCAGTAGAAATGCCAGCACTTCAATCAATTCTGATGAAGCTGGTCCTAAAATGTCAGAAAGAGTAATTTGTTCATTTGAGGAGAAACCCCTGAAGATTCCTTGGAGGCTCCTAAGAGAATAGCGCAGATGCAGGGCTGCATATGTCTCTGTGTGGAGGAGGCAGAAAAGATTGAGCAAGATAGTGAGAACAGTATGAATCTCAACGTATACATCGTGGGCAGAAGCAGCAAAAAGGAAGAGAGGATTATTACTTTTTTATTTAGATAAGGAATTTCTGGAACTTAGTTAAGATGAAATTGTTGGTGGTTAATTCTGTTTTCTTCAGGGTTATCCTATTTATGTTGATTTTAACAGTATTGTTACTGATAGCACATCTTTTTTTTTTTCTCCTCCAGGGTTATTGCTGGGGTTCGGTGCCTGCACCATGAATCCACTGCTCCTGGAAGCTATTTTTTTCCCTTTTGTTGCCCTTGTTGGTTTTTTATCATTGTTGTGGTTACTATCATTGTTGTTATTGATGTTGTTGTTGTTGGATAGGACAGAGAGAAATGGAGAGAGGAGGGGAAGACAGAGAGAGGGAGAGAAAAACAGACATCTGCAGACCTGCTTCACCATCTGTGAAGCGATCCCCTTGCAGGTGGAGAGCCTGGGGCTTGAACTGGGATCCTCCCACCAGTCCTTGCACTTTGTTCCATGTTCACTTAATCTGCTTATCCTGAATATGAGAAAATGAAGATTGAGCAAGGAATTAATGATATCTGTAAGTTTATGAAAGGCATCTAATTTCAGGAGAAGTGAGAGACTACAGTTTGTGGAGACTTTCAATTATAATTTGATTTAAGAAACCATATGCTTTTCTTGATGTGAACATTCAGCCCACTTCTCACTAATCCTTTTCATAATTATGAAAAATCTGAGCACAGACTAAGTCACTTCCTATAGACCGCTGTCTTCCTTGCCCTGTGTCTATCCCTTTCCATAGTCACTGCTCATTTCCTAGAACCTTTTACTTTATTTCACCTGCTGCCCATTTCTTACTAGTGATTCTTTTTTTTTTTTAATATTTACTTATTTTCCAATGCTAGTATCACTTTATTGAGGAAATGTGGATGTATAGCTTTGTTGTTGCCACAAAGTTACATTTCCCTGTTTCACCAAGATGTGGATATCCATCCGCTTCACCCTTCATCAAACCAACATCCTCTGCCAACATAGGTCTCCAACCTTCCCTTAGTCCTTCTCTAACCCCATCCCAAGTTCTACTAGTCCTTTTAATACTCCTGAATCTCTAACTTCTCAATGAAACTCTCTTGACTTTACGAACACACTGTACTCTATGGCATACGACCTCAGAGGATTAAATAACTTAAAAAATAGTAATAGGGGGTCAGGCGGTAGTGCAGCGGGTTAAGCGCTCGTGGTGCAAAGTGCAAGGACCGGCTTAAGGATCCCGGTTCTAGCCCCAGGTAGTCACTTCACAGGTAATGAAGCAGGTCTGCAGGTGTCTGTCTTTTTCTCCCCCTCTCTGTCTTCCTTTCCTCTCTCCATTTCTCTCTGTCCTATCCAACAACAATGACATCAGTGGCAATGATAATAATAACCACAACGATAAAAACAAGCACTGAGCCCCAGCAGTAACCCTGGAGGCAAAAAAAAAACATTAAAAATAGTAATAATAACTATTTGTTATGATGATGATGATGGTAAGTGAGAGCAAGAGGAAGAGAAATCCCTAAAGCCTGCTCCAACACACAGGAAGCTTTCCTCCTGCAGATGGAGACGGGAGGCTAGAACCTGAGTCCTTATGCAGAATAACTTGTGTATGTTACCAGTTGCACCACGCCACCCAGCCCCAGAATTAATTATCTTTAGGGCACAATTTGAATGCCTGTTTAACCACACAATTACTCTTCTGTGGTTCTGACTGTTCTATACATAGCCAACCACTTTTATCAACTGGCTCAGTGTGTATGTTGAATATCCTCATGGTTATATGTTGTTGGAACTTTTGACTGCCATACTTTGATTTGGTGCTAGTTCTGTATATATTTTTTTCTTGTCTCCAGGGTTATTGCTGGGGCTCGGTGACTGCATCACAAATCCACTGCTCCTACTAGCCATCTTTTATTCCACTGTTGTTGCTGTTATTATTGATGTTATTGCTATTGTTGTTGTTGTTGTTGGATAGGACAGAGAGAAACTGAGAGGAGGGGAAGACAGAGAGGAGGGCAGAAAGATAGACTCCTGCAGACCAGTTTTACCACTTGTGAAGTAACAACCCTGCAGGTGGGGAGCTGGGAGCTGGAACTGGAATTATTATTTTTTTAAAGAATTGTTTTAGAATTTTTTATATGTATTTATTTTCCCTTTTGTTGTCCTTGTTGTTGTTTTTTTATTGTTGTTCTAGTTATTGTTGTTGTTATTGATGTCATCATTATTGGATAGGACAGAGAGAAATGGAGAGAGGAGGGGAGATTTTTTAATTTATTATTATTTTAAAAAATATTTTATTATTTATTTATTCCCTTTTGTTGCCCTTGTTTTATTGTTGAAGTTATTGTTGTTATTGATGTCATTGTTGTTGGATAGTACAGAGAGAAATGGAGAAAGGAGGGGAAGACAGCATTTTAATGTTGATGGATAGATTAAAATTTGTTGAATAAGGCTAATGTATTTTCAGTGGCTCTAGGGAAGCAGGGCTTCAGGACATACTGGTGGGGTCGTCTGTCTGGTTGGCATCATTTTAGCATCTGGAAGCTGGTGGTTGAATTTTCTTACATCTTCCTCTTGATATTTTACTCTGTTTTAACCTTATTAATCATACATCTAACTCCTCATAAATGACACTCTCTTGTGTTGCCATTATTACAGGTTTCTGTTCTATAACAAACTTGCCTTTCATGTAGGATGTTAATTCCTTGAAGGTATAAGATTATGTGTCTTGTGTTATTTACCAAAGGCGTGTTTTAAAATATATCATGAGGGAGTCGGGCTGTAGCGCAGCGGGTTAAGCACAGGTGGCGTAAAGCACAAGGATCGGCATAAGGATCCCAGTTCGAACCCCGGCTCCCCACCTGCAGGGGAGTCGCTTCACAGGCGGTGAAGCAGGTCTGCAGGTGTCTATCTTTCCCTCCTCCTCTCTGTCTTCCCCTCCTCTCTCTATTTCTCTCTGTCCTATCCAACAACGACAACAACAATAATAACTACAACAATAAAACAACAAGGACAACAAAAGGGAATAAATAAATAAAATAAATATTTAAAAAAATAAAAATAAAAAATATATATCATGAAAGATGTTCCTTGTATATCAAAATCACTTCCTATTTCCCTACCTCTTTATCTTCCTTGAGTTACTTTTAAAATAGTACATCAAAACAAAAACTATTAAAACATCTTTATAAAAAAATAAATCAAGACTACCCAGTGACATCTCAGGGAGTCATTCCATCCTGTGTTTCATGCTGGAATTTCTCTATTTCACTTGGGGCTCATTCATTGCCTGCACTACAAATCTACTGCCCTTGGAGGCCATTTTTTGCTTTTTGTTGTCCTTGTTGTTTACTGTTGTCGTTATTATTATTGTTATCATTGTTGTTGGATAATACAGAGATAAATCAAGAGAGGAGGGGAAGACAGAGAAGGGGAGGGAAAGATAGACACCTGCAGACCTGCTTCACCGCTTGTGAAGTGACCCGACGGTGGGGAGCTGGAAGCCAGACGGTAGTGCAGCAGGTTAAGCACACATGTTGCTGGCACTTACGTGAGGTGAATTCCAGCAAGGAAGGTAAATGACCGGTTCTCTCTCGCTCGTTCAAGAGACGACACAAAATAGAGACAAGAGACACCGGGAAGAATTGGGACACTCTTGTTTATTTGGGTGTGGGCTTGGATATATATAAAGTTAAACAAAGAACATTTTTCAAATACCTCAGAAATTACAGGTTTCTTAAAGGTCAGCTTGCCCCTATGGTAGGGGCCTGGTATGACAAGAATTGATGCAGATACATAAAGGTCAAGATAATTAGTCTCCTGATGCAGGCATTTAATTACCCAGAGGTGTTTGAGAGGAGAATAGGGGTTAAACCAGTTAAGGCAAGATAGAGAGAAGGTAAGCAAATTAAGGACATCCAAGGGCACTGTTAGGAGTGTGTGATAAGGTGTGTTCTCCTCTGTGATCAGAAGGCAAGGTGAACTTTGAGTAAATGAATCTTAAATCAGGCAGCCATGTGGCCTGCAGTTAGCAAGGAGAAACTGTGAGATCTCTGTGGGCTTGAGAGGCTAACAAGGCAAGCTTAGTCTGGGAGACTTTTTCCCTCTTGGCTCATCTCTACGACGAGAGAGACTAACAAGTGGGCTGTCTTGCCAGACCTCCACCCAAGGATGGGAGAGCTCCCCTAAGCTCTACCAAGCTTTCACATAGTCCCACAATACGTCACACAGTGCAAAGATTCTTGTAAGGATTCCGGTTTGAGCTCCTGGCTCCTCACTTATGTCTTCTATGTCTACACCCAATTCAATCTAATCAATCTAATCATTCCTGTGCATACTGAATTCATATACAAAAATGTCCTGACTGGTATAATCTGGAGCTATTTGTAGTAAACAAATGAAACAGTAAATGAGTTTGCTGTCTATTTCTGGCAGTAAACCTGACATTGTTATTTATGATTGCGCCTTATTTATTTATATATGAAAGCCTTATGTAAACCTTAAGCTAATAATGGCATCCCCTTGACGTCCTCCATTTGGCCCACTGACCTGGTCTTGTAGCTGCTACTTCTATTGATCAAAGTGGCTCATGACTTAATGCCTATGCTGCAGGTAACTGAGAATAGCTTGGAACCTCAACACCACAGGACAATGGAAGTCACCATTCCAGGTTTCGGTGAGATCATCACCAACAGAGACTCTGTTCAGAGATCAAAAGTAGGCTATAGAGAGGAGTAGCTTGCAGGGGCTGGGCAGTGGCACACCCAGTTAAAAGCACATAGTACCAAGCATAAGGACCTCTGCAAGGATCCCAGTTCAAACCCCCTCTCTCCACCTATAGGGGGATTCTTCACAAGTGGTGAAGCAACTCTGCAGATGTCTCTCTTTCTCTCTCCTTCTCTATCTCCTCCTCCTCTCTTAATTTCTCTCTGTCCTATCCAATAATAATAATTTAAAAAATAATGGGAAAAATGAAAAAATAGCCACCAGGAGCAGCGGATTCCTAGCGCAGATGCAGGGCCCCATCGATAACTCTGGAGGAAATAAATATAAGGGAGAGAGAATAGTAGCTTGCTCAACTCTTTCTCAAATTCTAGAACCTGTGCTTTTCTTTGAGTCTGATTCAGGAAGAGGTTGGGCATTCTAAGAGCTTGAAATGTCAGATTTTGGTCCTTGATGCATTTGATTTTATTCATTTATTTATTTATTCATTCACTTATTGATATTGATAGGAGATAAATTGACAGAGAGAGACTCCTGCAGCACTGTGTTACCACTAGTGAAACCCCCCATGAACACACATACACACACCAGGAGATGGGGACGGGGGCTTGAACTGGTCCCTTGCACACTGCAATGTACCTATTCAAGCAGGTACAGGATGGCCCAGCCCCCAATCCATGATGTCTTTAAGAGAGAACAAGATCTCCCTGCACAGAATGTTACCCTTTCTTCTGCTCTTGACCCAGTTTAACAATGGAAAGTGAGATCTCTCACCTCAACATTTGAAAAACAAATACCCAGGCTATGCCTGAATTAGGCACAGTGCCTCTTATGTTTGTGAATGTGAAAAATTGTCTCCCAAAATGTATACTCTCTTTATGAAAGCAATAATTTTCACCAAAAAAACCTCATAGTTTGAAATATAAATGTATTTCCTTCAATTCTATAATAATAGACTGTATGTACAACTATAAAAATGAGTGTTTAAGCTTCAGTGTGTAATGCCATTATCCCACATAACTTGAAAGAAGTTAAAAATACCAGCTTCCAATATAGCATCTTTCTAGCAATAATTACTGTTACTCTTAATTACTTATCTATTGTAGCCTACAATTATACACTCAGAGCAATGACATTAATAATATACTGTGAGAATTGGGGGAGATGACAGCACCAGACTAGCTCGGGTTCTTATTTTCCTTTAAATTCAGTGCTCATTCATTCAGTATCTGCTAACGTAATCTGAACCAAGCCCTTCATAAGATGAAAGAGAGAGATAAAAAAATAATAATAAACATGGATCTCCTATGAAGGAGAGCCCAAATATATCATGCGCCAAATATTTTCTTTCCTATTTTCCTCCTTTCTTTTATTGAATTTAATAATCCATTAGCTTTCTAAATATCTGGCAGGTACCCAAATATCTGTCAGGTATTTCTCTGAAGGATGATAGAAACACATGGCAAAGTCTAACAAGAGTCACTATTGAACCCAAAAGATTAATGCCCCACTCTTCATTCCTAAGTTAGATTGTTCATTCCAGGTTTGTACATCCAGTTGTTCAATCACTCATTCAAAGAAACATTTATCAACTAGGGATTGTGTGCCAATTGCCATCACTGGTTGCCTGCATCAGCCATTTATCTTGGCTTAACCTAAATTAAGAGTGTTAGTAAACACATGACACAATTGTAATAGAGTGTTGTGCATAGGGAAGTAGGAAGGAGGGGATGCCTGAACTGGGAAAGAGACCCGTTACAGGAGAATGAACAACTCAATATTGAAAGAAAAGAAGTTGAGCCCGCCAACTTTTCATCTGCACCATTCCAGCCCTTAGGTCCATGATTGTTCAACAATTTGTTTGGCTTTGTATGTTAACTCTCTTTTCAGCCACCAGGTTCCAGATGCTAGCATGATGCCAACCAGACTTCCCTGGACAGACGACCCCACCAATGTGTTCTGGAGCCCTGCTTCCCAAGAGCCCTTCCCCACTAGGAAAAGAGAGAGGCAGACTGGGAGTATGGATCAACCTGTCAATACCCATGTTCAGCAGGGAAGCAATTACAGAAGCCAGAATTTCCACCTTCTGCATTCCACAAGGACCTTGGGTCCATACTCCCAGAGGAATAAAGAATAGGAAAGCCATCAGGGGAGGGGAGGGGATATGGAGTTCTCGTAGTGGGAATTGTATGGAGTTGTAGGAGTTCTCGTAGTGGGAATTGTATGGAGTTGTACCCCTCTTATCCTATGGTTTTATCAGTGTTTCCTTTTTATAAATAAAAAAATTTAAAAAAAGAAAAGTTGATAGAGTATTTATGTAGGGAGGTGCAGTTTTATACGAGATGACTACATGTAAGGGGTGCAAGAGCTCATGAGACATGTCTCAGAGCCTGGAATATACAATTTAACTGCTGTTTTGTTGGGCAGAAAATTCGTGACCAATTAAAACATTACATTCCCTGGACAAATAAGGATAAAGAATCCCAACATAGACTAATGTAGGCTGGTTAATTAGTTAAAAGTGATTGTTGTGATCCAACTCCTGTGGAGAACAGTCTGGAGACCTCTCACAAGGCTAGAAGTGGACCTACCCTATGGCCCTGCAATTCCTCTCCCAGATATATATCCTAAGGAACCAAATATACTCATCCAAAAAGATCTGTGTATATCTGTGTTCATAGCGGTATAATTTGTAATAGCCAAAACGTGGATGTGACCCAGGTGTCCAACAATAGCTGAATGACTGAGTACGTTGTGGTCTAGATACACAATGGAAAGTATTCAAAAAATACTCAGCTATTAAAAAATGGTGAATTCACCTTCTTCACCTCATCTTTTATGGGGCTTAAAGGAATCATGTGAATTGAGGTCAGCTAGAAAGAGGAGAATGCATATGGGATGATCCCACTCACAGACAGAAGTTGAAAAATAAGATCAGAAGGGAAAACACAAAGCAGAACTTGAACTGGAGCTGGTGTATTGCACCAAAGTAAAAGACTCTGGGGAGCGGGGGTGGGGTTGGTTCATGTCCTGGAATATGAGGGAGGAGGAGCACCTAGGTGGGGGATTAGACTGTTATGTGGAAAACTGAGAAATGTTATATATGTACCAGCTACTTACTGTATTTTACTGTCAACTGTAAACTATTAATGATCTCAATAAAGAAAATTAAAAGTTGTTGTGAAGTGACTTTCAGGAACCCTCTTTGAGAATGAAATAGCTGTGTCTGTGTTGTTTTTATTTGTTTACTTCCCCCCTTCTATTCGATCCAGGAATATCAATACAATGTCTAAAGAAAGAGAAATGCTCTTCACCAACAGTTAATGAACAAGTATAAAAGATAGCTGGACAGAGATGCAAGGAACCTGCGGCAGGGAAACAAACAGACTAGAACAGCTCTGCTGACATGAACTGGTCTCTCAGAGTTCTCAAAACTAGAGGCAGAAAGACAGAGTGCAAAATCCCATAACACCAAAGCTTCCTTCAGTGTGGTGGGGTCCAATGTCACATCTGGGCTGCACATATGGAAAGGTAGTGCACTATTCAAGGGAGCTATTTGGGGGGACAGAGCCAAGATGGCGACTTGGAGACAACATCTGGCCTGAGCTCTGCAAGGAGGCTGCTTTAAATCTGGAAAGTTCATGTGAGGGTAGGAGTTTTGGGCCAGTGGTGGAGGAGGCGGGCAGGGGTGGGTCAGGGTGACACCAAGGAAGAGCCCTTTAATTCCCTTTGGGCTGGCAAACAGAGGCCAAAAATGACAGAGAAAGCAGCAAGTTGGCTGGGAGTCTTTGGTTTTTCTGTTTTTCTCTGCACTCCCCCAGCCACAAGAACACCACCCATGCCTGCTACCTCAGGCCTCCTGTGAAGCTAATTTCTTGATCAAGATTCCTGGATCAGAAGGCATGTCATCCAAAGGAGGGGGGGATATTTCCCCCAGCAAAAGGTCTTATTTTTTTTTTATTTGTTTGCTTGTTTTGAAGGGGGCTAGAGCTCTATCTGAGTGAAAAAATACCTGACTACTCAGGGCCTAGGTCTTACCTGGGTTAGATTACCTGTCTGCTTTCCCTCTACCCCTTTGAGATTGTTTGATAGTTGCTTCTTGTAATTGCTTTCACTTGCTTGGTTAGGAAGAAGATGAGGCTGTGTGCAGCCAATCTGGAGTGGTTCAATTTGCAGACTGACTGTTAGGCGTTTTTGTTCTATTTTGTTTTATAGTTTATTATTGTTGTTGTTATTATTATTTGTGCTTATCTCTTTCTCTCCTCTCCAGGTTGAGCAAAATTAGCTGTTATTACTTTCTCCACTGATAGGTGACTGGGTGTGCAATCCACTGCGGGAGGAACATGCTTCTCTCTCTCTTTTCTCCACTTTTCTTTTTCTTTCCTCCTAGCTGATCTGAAAAATCTCTTTCCTTCAGCTTTTTTTTTTTCCCCTTTCCTCTTCTCTTTTTCTTTCTGTACTCACTGGCACTTGTTTGTGAATTATCTTGTGAAAGAAGTCTGACTCAAAGTGTATTCTCTCTCCCTCTCTCTCCCTCTCTCTCCCTCTCTCTGTGTCTTTCTCTTTTCTCCTTTCCTTTCTCTTCCCACTATCTTTAGAATTAATAGTTGACAATTGATTTACATAATTGTCTATTCTTGCTTTTTATTTGTTTTGTTTTGTTTTGTTTGTTTATATTTTGGGAGTGGAGGTGTTGCTTGGTTTTGGCCGAACTGCATTAATCTTTGCTTCGTTCGGTTGCTGTTGTTGAACTTTCTGAGGTTTGTGTCTTCATTTGTGAAAAGACTTTAGTTTGGCTTATACTCCTAAAACACAACAACTGAAGGACAACAGAACAGAAAAAATACAAACCATACTAATTAAAAAGAAAAGGTTAAATCGAGTGCAAATAAAACTGCTACCCTTGTTGTGGTTTGTATTATTGTTGTGGTTATTATTATTATTGTTGTTGTTCGTTGTTGGATAGCACAGAGAGAAAATGGGAAGACAGAGAGAGGGAGAGAAAGGTAGACACCTGCAGACCTGCTTCACCACCTGTGAAGCGACTGCCCTGGAGGTGGGGAGCCGGGGGCTAGAGCCAGGATCCTTAAGGAGGCAAAAAAAAAAAAACTGCTACCACAATGAATCAGGACAAGAGCTCAGAAAAAAATTCCAAGTAAACCATAAGCAACTATAAATAAGGAAAATATCGAAAAATAATTGACCTATTAATCACAGAAATTAGGACAGTTATTACTATTATAAATAAGGGGAAAAAAAACAGATGAGACCCTCAAGGAAAATACTAGCTACCTCGAGGTAATTAGAGGGCTGGAAGCTGAAATAGCTGAACTAAAAGGCCAACTAACAAAACAAGCTGATACTGTAACTGAGCAAGGTAAAAAAATAATAATAATAACTGAACTGAAGGGAAGGGAAAGCAGATTAACAGAAGCAGAAAATAGAATTAGCCAGACAGAGGATGAGTTAGAGAAAATTAAGGAGGACAAGAGCTAAAAAAGAGATTGAGAGACACTGAAAACAACAACAGAGACATATGGGGATAATCTCAAAAGAAATAACATTCACATAATTGGCCTACCACAGAAAGAAAGAGAGGAAGGGGAAGAAAACATCCTAGAAGAAGTAACAGAAGAAAAATTCCCAGCCCTAAACAACAGAAAGGACATTAAGATTCAAGAAGGAGCTATTTTGCCAGCTCTGGTTGATGTAACTTTTATAAGAATTCAAATCATGGAAATATAGTGTAGTGGTTTAATCAAAAGTCTCTCCTCTTTTGGGGGACCACGTTCAGTCCCTGGAACCACTAGAAGCTAGAGGTGAGGGCTCTGGTTACACACACATACACACACAAACACACACACACACACACACACACACACACACACACACACACACACACACACACACACACTTCAGTAAGAGAATAACTACTATTATCCAAAGCTGTAAATGTGAGAACTGAGGAGCAGAGTTAGCTATGGAGTGACTACAAGACATTGCTCATGGTTGACAAATAGCAAACACATAGGTCTGCCATTTGTAGTATAAACCAACTACTGACTAGTAACCATAAAATGGGTAATTTGACTATAAGGAGCATAAAGATATTTCCACCATATGCTTTTCTGAGACAAACATCTGGAGGAACAACACCCTCATAGTAAACATATCCCACATGAATTTGACTCTCATCCACTGTGACACTGGTATTGACAAGCAATTTAGTTAGCTGAGTCAACTCTTAAACATTTGTTTTAGTTTCTTAAATTTGTGGATTTTATGAATTTGGGAGTCCTAAAAGATATGGAGCTTTGGCTAATATTTATAATATTTGCTTTATAAATACTGCACATATTAATATAATGTATAACATACTGTATGTAGTATTTATAAGTAGCTAATATTTATAACAGAAATATTATAGGACTATAGTATCAAACCCCCAAACCTTATTTTCCTTACACTACAGTTTTTTCCCCCAAATTGTAATTTAAAACAGTGTTTAAATAACTTTAGGAAATATTAACTTATATACAAATCTGTAATGTAAAATGTATCAGAATGAAAAAGTTATCATAAATCACCAAGGGATAAATATATGTAATACCTCTTGACAATATGACTATGAAAGTCTTTCTTTCTTTCTGAATTTTTAATAATAGCACTCTTTCACAACACAAAAACTAGAAATAATTGTTTATTTTGTGTCCTCAGTTAATTTTATTTTTTCTGCCATTTAAAGTAATATTTTTGGCAGTGCTTCATACAAAATATTTTGTGACAATGGGTACATGTTGCATTACATAAGCCATAGGAATCATAGAGACAGCATAAAAAAGAGAGTGGAAAACATTGCTAGTGGTAATTTTCTCTCTCTACCAGCTACAAGAATAAAACTGCTCTAGGAATAATTCATAAGTATTTATATTAGTTTTCAAATTCATCATGACATATTTTAGAAGAAATATAAATTGTCATTTTTTTCTGTCATTGTCTTTGAAAAGCGCTGCTGTTTTCTCTTTGAATTCTACAATATCTTGTGTCATGTATATTTCCATTATTTTATAAATTGTATTAGTGAATTAATATTGATTTATAAAAATTATGAGATAACAGGGGTTCCTACCACCGGAGTTCTGTGTCCCCATTCCCTCCACTGGAAACTGCAGTGGTTCTCCCAAGGTCACAGATGGGAGTTGACTATCATTTCTATAACTATAAATATAACTATAACTATATGTGTGTGTGTGTGTGTGTGTGTGTGTGTGTGTGTATGTGTGTGTGTGTGTAGAGAGAAAGAGAGAGAGAGAGCGAGAGAGAGAGAGATCTATATAGACATATCTATATCTATATGCTCCCCTTTTTTTCTATGGTTCTGCCTTCTCTTCCCTTCTAAGTCACCTCCACCTGTTTCTGAAAGTCCTTCCTTTTTTCCTTTTCTCTCTCTGGGTCTTGATGGAATTGGAGCTCAGACCCCTCTAGACATCTCCCCTAACATTTCTCTCCAACCGGAGTATGAACCAAAATCATTTTTGGGGTGGAGAAGATAGTGGTTCCAACTTCTGTAATTGCTTCTCTGCTAGACAGGGGGTGCTGGCCGGTGGATCTGTAACACCAGACAGTTTTTGCATTTCCCTAGTGAGACAGGGCTCTGGAGACAGCACACATCTTTTTTTCTTTCTTTCTTTAACCACGCAACCATGACTTTTTAAAGCACAAGCATGAACAATTCCTTGCTTCCATCCAACTCATAGGTGTCTTTTTTCATCATCTAAAGTAAAGTGGAAGAACTGATCTTAATGTATGTAGAATAAAATTAAAATCACATTTTCTTAATGAGCTAAAGAAGCTGAGAAAATTTTGGTTAAGGGGAAACAAATAGTAAATAAGTATGCATGAACTTTTCTTTTTTTTATTATCTTTATTTATTGGATAAAGACAAGCAGGAATCAAGAGGAAAAGGGGTGATACAGAGGGAGAGAGACAGACACCTGCAGGACCACTTCACCACTCACAAAGATTTCCCCCTGCAGGTGGGGACCAAGGGCTTGAACCTGGGTCCTTGCTCATTGTAATACAAGCATTCAACCAGGTGCACAAGCCACCACCCAGTCCCTGAACTTTTCTACTGAGGAAAAGGTTCTCACTAATGTTGCTTCTTTTTTATTTTGGTTTCCTTAGATATGTGTTACAATCTGATAATTAAATGGTCTGAGGAATACCTCAGTATAAGGAGGAATGCCATGGAAGACTCATTTGGTGCATTCTTAGTTAAATATTTTTAGCGATTCTTTTGACTTATCGCTTAAGGAGTAAGTGGGATTGATAACATCAGTTAATTTATCCTGGGTCATTATTATTCTTTTTTTTTTGCCTCCAGGGTTATTGCTGGGGCTCAGTGCCTGCACCATGAATCCACGGCTCCTGGAGGCCATTTTTCCCCCTTTTGTTGCCCTTGTTGTTGTAGCCTTGCTGTGGTCATTATTATCGTTGTTATTGATGTCATCGTTGCTGGATAGGACAGAGAGAAATGGAGAGAGGAGGGGAAGACAGAGGGGGAGAGAAAGACAGACACCTGCAGACTTGCTTCACCGCCTGCAGGTGGGGAGCCAAGGGGCTCGAACCAGGATCCTTATGCCGGTCCAGCAATAACCCTGATGGCAATTTAAAAAAAAAAAATTGAAAGAAAAAAATGTCCACAAGATCAATAGAGTAGCACACATACCAAGCTCCAGTGACAGCTCTTGTGGCCAAAAACAAAAAGCAATCCTATAATTTGTGTAAATATTTGGTAGACAAAAAATTATAAATGCGCTTAATGAATTTTTTTTTTAATCCTCTAGCTAAGCAGGCTGATCACTTTCCACTACTCTTAAACAAAAATCCCAAGTATTCTGTCTTTTCATAATGAAATAAAGATTGATTAAAATTGGCAGACTCGTGGTCCGGGAGATGGAGCAGTGGCTTAGGCACTAGACTCTCAAGCATGCGGTCCTGAATTTGATCCCTGGCAGCACATGTACCAGCGTGATGGCTGGTTCTTTCTCTCCTCCTATCTTTCTAAAAAATAAATAAATTCTTAAAGAAAAAAAAAAGGAGCCCGACTTGATTCAGTGAGCTGCCATTTAAAATAAATAAATAAATAAAATAAAATTGTCAGATTCTCCAAGATTTCTGTTTGTACTGCCTATCTTTGTATAGATATTGCTAAGCCATGGTTTCCTGAAAAAAAAATTTGGAAGCCATTTAGAAATATTTAATCAGGCTACCAAAAGATTTCAGTGATTTACTGGCAATACATCTAACACCAGATGGATGAATCAGAGCAAAATGCTAAAATACTAAAATCTTATGATCCAAATCAATCCCAAGGGGGAAAAAAAATACCTACTTCACTGATGACTGAAACTATTAGTAATTGACGATCTAAGCTATTTTTTTTTAACTATTATATTTTTATTTATTGGACAGAAATGAAGAGGGAAGGGGGTAACAGAGAGGGAGAAAGAGAGACACCTGCAAACTTGCAAAGTATTTCCTCTGCAGTTGGGGGTCAGGTGCTCGAACCCGGGTCTTTGAGTACTGTAGCATGTGCGCTCAACCAGGTGCACCACCACCTGGCCCCTTAAGTTAATTTTTCATTGAAGCTAATTAGTTACCTTTTGCATAATCTTAGTTTAAGTTTCTAACTACAGTCAAATGACTCATAAGTGCACTACCATAGGAATTCAGGCATGAAATTGTTGTAAGCTGAATTTTTCAAAAACATACATTTATAATTTGAATTCATCTAAAATCTATCTGACGAATTCTTACTATCACAGTTGTTCATATAAAGTTGTGACTTCCTTTTTTTTAATGTACTTTTGTACATTTTTCCTTTTTTAAAATGTAGGATCTGGGGCTTGAACCTTGAGATATGGTAGCACACCTAGCATTGAAAGCTAAGAGTTGCTATGTAAATAACTATCTATATGTAGCTACAGATGGGGGGGGGGAAAGCATGAAGAAAAAAAGCAAGTCAGTGAGATAGAATACATTCTCTCCATCTCTCCTCCCCCCCAAATATTTATATAGATTGAAACTACAACTCTTTGCATTTATAATGTTTACACAAACCACTTCTACCATTATTTTATGTAAGATCTACAGAGTGAATACATGTTGGCTTGATGTGTGCCACTTTAACAGTGGGCCAGACTGAACTGGCAGAAACAATGGACACATGGACATCCAGATCCAAAGAAGAGTGAGCCGAGCCGCTTCAAAATTGTCTCAAATGGCAACTGGGGAAAAGGCTCCAGAGACAGCGCTTAGGATTTTTATTATTGAGTTCCTAGGTTAGATCCCTAATATCCAGCATGCTGGAGTAAAGAGACCTCACCCCCATCTCCCTCTCCCTCTTTTCCCTCTCTCTCTCTGTCAAATAAATACTAAAAAATATCTTGACTGTATCTAGAAAGACAATTATTGACAAATTAGACCAGATGTCCCTCAAGCCTTCAAATTGAGACATTTATGATTCTTTGATACATGACTGAGATTTTGAGACTCTGAAATTATCACTTTTAGTAGTTAATTGTGAATATGCTTAGAATATCTTATCCATGTTATTCACTTTTTTCCCTGAATTTTTCTCTACATAGTATGGTACATCTGTCTCTTTAGTCTGATAATAGTCAGTTTTTACAGATTCTGAGGTCACATCTCCTTTTTCCCCTTTTTTTCCCCTTTATTGGGGGATTAATTTTTTACATTTGACAGTGAATACAATAGTTTATACAAGCATAACATTTCTCAGTTTTCCATATAACAATACGGTCCCCCACTAGGTCCTCTGTCATCCTTTTCCAGGACCTGTACTCTCCCCCCATCCTACCCAGAGTCTTTTACTTTGGTGCAATATGCCAACTCCACATCAGGTTCTACTTGTGTTTTCTCTTCTGATTGATCGCTTATCTGTTTTCATTCCCCTCATTAGGAATTATTGACTCCTTAATTCCCAGCAGACAGTCTCATTCCCCATATTTCCAGGTGCTTAAAACTTAAGTCCCCAATACTAACAAATGATAAATTATAGCCAGAATTTCTATTTGCTTGTTTGTTTGTTTTGACTTAGTTGCTGGTCTTGAAGTTCAAATTCAAAGATAATCAAGCTTTAATTTGAATCATTCAAATTTACAACAATATGGTATTTGCTTCCTTAGATGTGGCTAATAAATAATGAAGATAAAGCAATGCATTTAACTTGGTCATCCTGTTTATAATAGACATTTGGAGCCTCAGATTTTCTTTTGTAAAATCAAAAGCCATTTCTCTAAAATAAGGAAGAAAAATAGGCAAAGGCCCAAACATAATGCAAAAATCAAATTAGAAATCCAAGGGCTTTCTTGCCTTTTAACAGTTGGTAGAGCCTCACCATGAAAACAGCCTTGGCAGATTTTGATGCCAAGAATTAGAAGAAAAAAATAATACATTCCACTCCAACCAACACACCCCACTCACACATACATACATACATACTCATTCCCCAGACTTCCTCTGATTTCTTAGTGATTCAATTTTTCAAAAGGAAGAGAAAACAGAAATAGGAAGTGACAGAGTATATTTTCTTCAAAGGAGGACAATGCTGTAATTATAATTAAATTGGCAGTGCTAGGTGGACACTCCTTGGACAGTGCTCCTAGCAGTAGACCGTTTCATGTCTGTTAAGTAGAATATCTTGAACTCTGTGTGTGTTTTTGGCTAGTGGGAATATGCAGAATTAACTTTGTGTTAATTCTGGTAGTATTACAAGATAGTATTACATGTGTATTATTATGCATGAATTCTTTCTAATTTACATTCTTATAGGTAATTAGATTATGTCCCTACTTCTTTTCACTATTATACTGGCTTTTTTTTTTTTTTTTACTATCCACTCAAGTAGCTCTTAGAAAACCTAGTTATCTACATCCAGCTGTTAAAACTGTAGCCACCACATAGGTTTTCCATCTCGTTATGTCTACAAACAAAACTATCATACATATCCTTATTTCTCTTATCTGTCAACCAATGTGGTAAATTTTCTGGGATTTGTGTCAAGAAATATGATTGCTAGGTGACAAGGTGTATGTACATTAAGTTTCACTTAATTATATGACAAGGTCTTCATAGGGATAGTACTAATTTTTTATTTCACATAGTCAGTTTTAAATCAAGGCTGGAAACATTTCTTCTAGCTCTGTGTTTTCTGTTTATAATTCTTACTATCTTCCATTGGATAGATTACGGTTATTATGCAGGTTTAATATTTCTATATTATTTTGCATTATACTGGCAGTCAACATAATACTAGCTAGGCTTCAGCTACAAGAAACAAAATCTAGTTTGACCAGTTTTAATAGAAAAGTATTAACTACAGGGTTTCTAATAAATTATGGATTCACTAGGAAAACTGGACACTTTGGTTGAAGTTTTATTTACATTTTTTTTTCCTCCAGGGTTACTGCTGGGCTCGGTGCCTGCACCATGAATCCACCGCTCCTGGAGCCCATTTTTCCCCCCTTTTGTTGCCCATTTTGTTGTAGCCTTGTTGTGGTTATTATTATTGCCATTGTTGATGTCGTTCATTGTTGGATAGGACAGAGAGAAATGGAGAGAAGAGAGGGAGACAGAGGGGGGGAGAGAAAGACAGACACCTGCAGACCTGCTTCACTGCCTGTGAAGTGACTCCCCTGCAGGTGGAGAGCCAGGGGCTCGAACCAGGATCCTTACGGCGGTCCCTGCGCTTTGCGCCATATGCGCTTAACCCACAGCGCCACCGCCCGCCCCCTGGTTGAAGTTTTAAAAACAATTAAGGAAGGGGGGTCGGGCGGTAGCACAGCGGGACCAGCGGAATGACCCGGTTCGAGACCCCCGGCTCCCCACCTGCAAGGGAGTCGCTTCACAGGTGGTGAAGCAGGTCTGCAGGAGTCTGTCTTTCTCTCCCCCTCTCTGTCTTCCCCTCCTCTCTCCATTTCTCTCTGTCCTATCCAACAATGAACGACATCAACAACAATAGTAACCACAACAATGCTACAACAACAAGGGCAACAAAGGGGTTGGGGGCAAAGAAACAATTAAGGAAAGTTCCCAGACACTTTCTCGCAAAATTTTCCTCTTCTACTTAATACTTCTCTTCGTTGGTAACTTCTACTATTCAAGTATAAATTTTTTAACCTTTCTGAGCTCCCTCTTATATTGTTCACTTTTGTCATCTATTGAGCTATTCGCATCGTTTCTTCTATCAGGTGATAGTCATTTTCTCCTAGAGACATTCTGATACACATTCTAAAAGATCTTCTGTCACACTCTTCAAAAGAATAATTCCAATGATTTTTTTTTTTTGATCAGTGTATTTCCTGGTTTATACTGTAATATCTGTCCTTACATTTTTTAGAGTACTAAGTTCATGTTAAATCCTTATTCTCTATGAGAATCTTCCTTGATTTAAGCAGGATCCTTGGATGTAGTTGTCTGACAGCTGAAGAATGAAAGGGGAAAGGTATCAGGAAACACTCAGCATTAATTGGTACTTGTGCTTGCTTCTGCCTTTTTTTCTATTTCCTATTCACATGGTTCTGCAATAGTTGCTGATTCACTGAGGGCAAGAGAAATTTCTTTTATTCTTACACTGGAATGAGTTAGACTGTGTAAACAGAATCTAAATAATTTTCTTTAGCACCTCGGAGACAGTGTTTGCTAGCAACCTAAATTACAGCCAAGAAGTCGGAAATAATTTTACTTCTTCATACTTTCATGGCATCTCTTTTTCCCTTTGGGATCCTTAGGATATGTATACTACACCTTCTATTGTTATCCATCTACATACTCTCTATTTTTTACTTCAGAAGCTCAAAGAGAAGAAAAATGGACTTTTCTAGATATGTACTTCACATCTCTCAAAACATATAGACAGATACCTATAGAATTATGTCAAAATTATTACTGACATGAAAAGGATATAAGAACTTCCTACAATCTGTATACAACCGATAAAATTTAAAATAAACTTACAATTGGATCAGACACTCCACCCCAGAGAACTAGTATAGGACACTATTTATATAAATACTGCTGCTTTTTTTTTCTATCAGCATAACATATGAATGGCTGTTATTTCAATAAGTAAATGGTTAAAAAAAGCTTTTGGCATGCTTATTCTGTAGAATAGTATGTAACTATAAAGGAAATTATATTTAAAGCATTAGCTGAATTATTTTGCTTTCAAATTTGTAAGTATATTAGTGATGATTTTATTACATTGAATTCATGATTGGTCAACAATTTGTTTGGCTTTGTATGTTAACTCTCTTTTCAACCACCAGGTTCCAGATGCTAGCATGATGCCAACCAGACTTCTCTGGACAAACAACCCCATGAATGTGTCCTGGAGCTCCGCTTTCCCAGAACCCCACCCAACTAGGGAAAGACAGAGACAGGCTGGGAGTATGAATTGAACTGTCAATGCCCATGTTCAGCAGGGAAGCAATTACAGAAGCCAGACCTTCCACCTTCTGCAACCCATAATGACCTTGGGTCCATACTCCTGGAGGGTTACAGAGTAGGAAAGCTACAGAGGGAGGGGATGGGATACGGAGTTCTGGTGGTGGGAATTGTGTGAAGTTATACCCCTCTTATCCTATGGTTTTGTCAATGTTTCCTTTTTATAAATAATAATTTTTTAAAAAGACAGAAAGGGAAAATACAAAGTGAAGCTTGAACTAGGTGGAGTGTATTATGCCAAAGCAATAGACTCTGGGGAAGGAAGGGTTAGGAGAAGTTGGAGAGGGTATTTCTCATCCTGGTGACTGATGATGGAAAAGTCTCTAAGTTGGGGGTGACAGTGTTCCAAAGACATCTATTTCAGGGAAATGAGAAATTGTATCCTGTGTCAACAACTATACCATAAGCCATGAAATTCCTCCAGTAGAAATGATAAAAATAAAACACAGATAACTAGACATATGCTTCCTTAAATTATATGTTTTTACTTTTTTTTTTTTTTGCCTCCAGGGTTATTGTTGGGGGCTCGGTGCCAGCACTACAAATCCATTGCTCCTGGAAGCCATTTTTCCTGTTTTGTTGCCCTTGTGGTTGTTATTATTGTTATAGCTATTGTTGTTGTTGTTGGACAGGACAGAGAGAAATGGAGAGAGGAGGGGAAGATAGAGAGGAGGAGAGAAAGACAGACACCTGTAGACCTGCTTCACTGCTTGTGAAGCGTTGCCCCCTGCAGGTGGGGAGCTGGGGGCTCGAACCAGGATCCTTACGCCCATCCTTGTGCTTTGCACCATGTGCACTTAACCCGCTGCTCTACCGCCCAACCCCCAGTTCTTACTGTTTTAACAAAAATATCTAGAGCTAGAAAAACTATTACATTTAGGTTTTTCAAGAAGTGATAAATTTAAAATAATTTCAAATTGTATTAGACTGCTAAGTAGCACCTTTTTGGTGCGATTTTTCTAAAACAGTTTGTTAAGATCGTCAGGATTATTATTTTTAACGTTCTGGTGATTGTCATAAAATTGGGGTTTTGCACATGTATAACCAAGAACAAGCAAAAGTGAAATTCCATAATACCAATTCACTGTTTGGGAATTAAAAAGAAGTTCCTCTCAGAAGACCAAGAGAGAAGTTTCAGAATACTTTGGACTATGCTTTAAAAAAAAAATCAAGTTTGATTTCATAATATAAAAGACCTCTTTACAACAATTCAAGCATGTCAACAAGATAACTTTATAGATGTTAATCAAGTCCGGAGTGTGCAAATGTAGTAGAGAAAGCAGGCGTTTGCAGGAGGGAAAGATAGCCCTAACATGGCAGTCTGTGGGGTTAACTGGTGGGAACTTTTCACTTTGAACAGGAACATTGCGCTCTGAAGTATGATCCATGGTCAAACAATTCCCCTACTTGAAAATGAATCCAGGTAAGGTACTGGAAACCTTACCATCTAGCCTGGCATTCACTTCCAGGGCAGTATTTATTTCATCTGTCAGCTACTTGGGACTAAATGGAATTCACAAGATTGTTGAGTTGCAGCCATACATATAAACAAACAACTGGTACCTTGGCAGGAGAATATAAACATTAAGGAATTTTACATCCATCATTTTTTCAGAGTGCCAACAAGACAAGAAGTTCCATTTACATAATACCAAGGGTTCAGTAACAACCTCTTGATAGATAACTGAGATTTTAATATCCAATGTAATATCCTTAATATCCTTATTTCTCCTTGTCTTGATTTTCAACCTAAGTAGGAGTGGGGGAGGGGAATAGGAATCTTTTTCTAGAATCCAATGTTCCTTCCTTAGGCCAAAAACAGTTAAAACCCATAGGAAAACACTCATGAAATCAAATTACTAAAATCAGATTGCAAGAGAGGAAGCTTAGATTTGGGAAGTGAACTATTGGAAGTCTAACCTAAGGGACTCTAAGATAGCATAACTTGTTTCATGCAAGAATTAATTGGGAGACAACAACATTCAACTGAATGACTAACAAAACTGGTTCCAGTTCCATTCTAGGTGGTCAAAACCAAAGTATTATTCATCACAGAAATACGTTCTTTCATTAGCTGTCAAAAATAAACCAGGAAAAAAAAATCAGCCAGGAATATTCTACCTGTAGAGGAAATGTGTAGTGAGTGATTTGATGTTTTTCTCAAATACATGGATAACTCAACTCTACGTGGTCTCATAGGATGGATATATAACCTATCTTCTAAAAGGAGGCGCTTCTAGAACTTAAGAAAAATGGAGAGAGATGGGGAAGACAGAAAGGGGAAGAAAAAGATAGACACCTGCAAACCTGCTTCACCGCTTGCACTGCAGGTGGGGAGCCAGGAGCTGGAAGGGATATATTTAAGCTGGTCCTTGCACTTTGTGCACTTAATCTGCCATGCTAACGCCCGACCCCTGGCCCCCACCTTCTAGATTTTTCTTTGTAGAGGCTGGGAAATAACTTGCCTGATAATTTCAGGGGGACATCACAGGAGCAGCATATTATTTAGTGCAGACATTAAGCTCCAGCAATAACCCTGAAGGCAAATACATCAATGCAAAAAGATGAATACACTGAATATATTGACTACAGTAATAGGTATTTTAAAGGATGGTTACAAGGTTTAAATGACAAATATATACACTTAGGCGCAGTGACTGACTCATAATATGTGCTCAATAAATTACAATTTCTCTCACTTTAGTGAACTGCAGTAATAGTTATTTGTGGGGAGTCGGGCGGTAGCGCAGCGGGTTAAGCGCAGGTGGCGCAAAGCACAAAAGACCGGACTAAGGATCCTGGTTTGAGCCCCCGGCTCCCCACCTGCAGGGGAGTCTCTTCACAGGCAGTGAAGCAGGTCTGCAGGTGTCTATCTTTTTCTCCCCCTCTCTGTCTTCCCCTCCTCTCTCCATTTCTCTCTGTCTTATCCAACAAAGACAACAGCAATAAAAACTATCACGACAATAAAAAGACAACAAGGGCAACAAAAGGGAAAACAAACAAATAAATAAATAAAGTTATTTGTGTTGTTTGTGTTAATATTTATTTGTGTTAATCCCAAGTTCCTGAGATATCACTATTGCTTCCTTGGTGTTGTTTGCTCTCTTTTGTTAATTTGCGGATTTCCT
Source organism: Erinaceus europaeus (assembly GCF_950295315.1). Lineage (NCBI taxonomy): Eukaryota > Metazoa > Chordata > Mammalia > Eulipotyphla > Erinaceidae > Erinaceus > Erinaceus europaeus. The sequence continues at coordinate 121,222,612 of NC_080168.1, read as the reverse complement.
AAGAATGTTGTCCACCTGTGCTTGAAGGTAGAGAGAAAAGAAAGAAAAGGAGAGAGGGAATGGGGAAAAAAATGCACATAGACAAATGAATGAACAACCGAGTGAACAGGAGAAGGAAGAAAGACAGGAATGAGAGAGGGGGAAAGAGACAAAGAAATAAAGCTCGGGCAATCCTTTTATGACACTAAGAACAACTTCATGAAGATTTTAGCTGGCATCCAAGGGAAAGAGTCGAATTCAGCATAAAGCATATAACTAGGACCCCTTAACACCCCTGTGACAATTTTTGTAATGCTATGACTAGAAACATATGTGAACGTCTTGGATTGTGTGCAATGATTTGAACTCCATGAAAACAAGGCATAAAAAACTCGGGTGCAGTTTGTCTTGCTTGTCCAAAATATACGTCTAGCAGCTTTAATTTCTATCACCAAATTTCTACATCCTATTGCTTTCAAGATTTCTAATGAAGGCACTAGTTGGGGGGGGGGGGGAGCACAGACAATAACATGCGTCCTAGTTTCCAGGATCCTCTTGAGGATCAAATGGGATAATGAGTAAAGCTTTAAAACCTTAATTGCTACAGAGTGGAACATTCTATTAATAATTAGGAGAGTCAATAGTGACAGCAAATCTTCTGGAGAAAGTCAAATTTGGCAGCATGTACATGGTGCATGCTGACCCAGGGGTATCTGGAGAATCCAGTTCTGCTCTGCAAACATCTGGAGAACACTTGGAATAACCCCGACATGGATCCACTGTGGGAAACCAAACCCTCTTTGGCTATCACTTTGAAAGATTTGAGGATTTGAAGGACATGAAATGTCCAAGCTATCCCCACACAGACCAGTTTCAAGAAGTTCAGGAGAATCATTAGTAGCCTGTTACCAGGTCTGCTCGATGCTACATGTTAAGATGATGCTAAGCATTGTGGACAGGACCACAAGTGTCCAGGGTGTCATGGCATTTTTCCAAGTAGGTCACGTTTTTCCTTTCCTTACTCCTTCCCATGGACCAGCCCCTTCATGGTAGGATGACTTACTGCAAGGTTAAATTGAGCACTTCTGCTATAGAGTCCTGCCCCCTCTCCTTTCTAGCAGGCAGCCAGCTTTATAATTATGGCCTCAAGGATTTGAGCAGAGTCAAAGCAAGTCAAAGCAGAAGGAGCCAAATGTTAAGAACTCTTACTGCCTTTATGTAAATCGCAGCCTCTAGAAGGATTATGCAAGGCAAGGAGAAGAGAGAGAAAAGGGCACTGGGTCATGCTTTTGAGATCTCTGAGCTAGACTGGGGAGTACAGAGAAGTCTGAAAATCCAGCAAGAAGTGACCTTGTCTTAAGTCCTTGCAGAATCCTAACAGGAAAAAAAAAAAATCGCAGAGACAGGGTGCTATTTAGAAGCAGGATTCCAGGCACCAAGTTTCTTAGCTTCTGCAGAGACAAAGATGTTTGTGTCCAAGCAGAAGAGCTACGCAGTCTGACAGTGCCATGTTTTCAGAAAATTGATATTCTGGCGATGGGGAGGCGTGCACCTGGTTGAGCACATAGGTTTCCATGCACAAGGGTCCAGGTTTAAACCTCAGACCCCCACCTGCAGGGAAGGAAGCATCAGCAGTGAAGAGACAAAGCTGCAGGTATCTCTCCTCTCTGCCTCTTTTTCTCCTTCTCTCCTCACAATTTTGTTCTATCAAGTAAGAAAGAAAGAAAGAAAGAAAGAAAGAAAGAAAGAAAGAAAGAAAGAAAAAAAAGGAAGGAAGGAAGGAAGGAAGGAAGGAAGGAAGGAAGGAAGGAAGAAAATAGAGATCCTTTCCAAAAGGCCAACAATATATGAAAAATGTTCCAAGTCATTGATTGTCAGAGAAATGCAAATAAAGACAACAATGAGATATTATGTCACTCCTGTGATAATGGCACACATCAGAAAGGGTGGCAGCAACAAATGCTGGAGAGGTTGTGGGGACAAAGGATCCCTCCTGTTGTTGGTGGGAATGTCCAACTCCTGTGGAGAGCAGTCTGGAGAACTCTCAGAAGGCTAAAAGTGGACCTGCCCTGTGGCCCAGCAATCCCTCCCCTGGGGATATAGCCTAAGGAACCCAACACACCCATCCAAAAAGATCTGTGTACACATGTGTTCTTAGCAGCACTATCTGTAATAGCCCAAACCTGGAAGCAAGCCAGGTGTCCAACAACAGATGAATTGTTAAAAATGGTGAATTCACCTTCTTTATCCTATCTTGGATGAAGCTTGAAGGAATCATGTTAATTGAGATAAGTCAGAAATAAAAGGATGAATATGAGATGATCTCACTCATAGAAATTGAAAAACAAGATCAGAAAGCACACAGCAGAACTTGGACTAGAGTTGGTGTATTGCACCAAAGTAAAGGACTTTGGGGTGGAGGGGAGGGTTTAGGTCCTGGAACAGGATGGCAGAGGGAGGACCTAGTAGGGGTTAAATTGTTATGTGGAAATGTTATACATGTACAAACTATTGCATTTTACTGTCAACTATAAACCATTATTCGCCCAATAAAGAAAATTTTTAAAAAGAAAAGAAAATAGATATCCTTATGGTGACACGGCTTCATTATTACTTAACCAGGAGATTCTCCCCATACTGAGCTCTATAAGATCTATGGATTTTTGTCCAGTGCAGAGTAAAAGGTCTCAAAATGATTGAAAGCTAGTTTCACCATTCTGATCTGTTTGTTACTGAAAAGGAAGTTTCACTGCTGTTGGAAATAAAGCAACTCCCCTGCAGGTGGGGAGCCGGGGGCTTGAACCGGAATCCTTACGCCGGTCCTTGAACTTTGTGCCACCTGCGCATAACCCGCTGTGTTACTGCCCAGCTCCCTCAGACAATATTTTTATCCAATTTCAGGCTAGCTGTCAAACTCAAGCAAAATTATCATAATTGTGTGCCCCAAGAGCATGCCTAAGATGGACTTTCCAGCTCTCTTCTACCCTAAGATCCCTAATCTCATCTACTGTATTACTACTTTTTGGTTCCTGTTCATTAATCATATTGTCTCAATTTATGTCCTGCCACCTTCCAGATACCATGCTGCAGATGCTACCATGATTGCCTCCTGACTTCTCTGGGCAGATGACCTCACCACTGTGTCCTGGAACCTCGCCTCTTCAGAGCTCTGGCCCACTGGGGAAGGATAGAAACAGGCTGGGGTATGGATCCACCTGCCAATGCCCATGTCTAGTGGAGAAGCAATGACAGAGGCCAGAACTCCTACCTTCTGCAAATTATCAAATACTTCAAGGGAAACTTAGGCAGAGTATGTAAGTTTTTGCAACATTTTCACCTATTCCAACTGCAAGGAGAAGAAAAGCAAGACTAGATTAAAGGGACTCTATCAATCCAAAGAGCTTCTGCATGGCAAAGGGAATCACCAGTGTAATAAACAAATGGAGTGGGAGAGTATCTTTGGGTCATCAGCAAACAAAGTACTCACCAAATTCAACAGTAAAAAGACAACCCCACTGAAAAATGAGGCAGAAACATGGGCAGAATCTTCTTCAAAGAAGAAATTCAGAGGGCCATCAGATATATGACAAAATGCTCAAAGTCATGGGTGATGGGGTATTAAAAATAAAAACCACAATGAGATACCACTTTACACCTGTGGGACTGGAACACTTTAGAAAAGACAGAAATGGGAGTCGGGTGGTAGCACAGTGGGTTAAGTGCATGTGACGCAAAGTGCAAGGACTTGCATAAGGATCCCGGTTTAAGCACCCCCCCCCCGCTCCCCACCTGCAGGGGAGTCACTTCACAAGTGGTGAAGCAGGTCTGCAGGTGTCTGTCTTTCTCTCCCCCTCTCTGTCTTCCCCTCCTCTCTCCATTTCTCTCTGACCTATCCAACAACAATAATAACTACAATCAATAATAAAACAACAAGGGCAACAAAAAGGAATAAATAAGTATTTTAAAAAGGCAAAAGAAAAGACAAACACCAACTGTTGGAGAGGCTGTGGGGAGAAAGGGCCTCTCCTAATGGCTGGTGGGAATGTAAACTGGTCCAACCTTTATGCAAAACAGTCTAAAGATTCATCAAAACCTTAGAAATGAGCTTGCCTTTTGATCAGGCAATCTCTATCCTTAGGGATTTACCATAGGACAACAAAGATGCCTATCTGAAAAGATCTGTGCACACCAATGTTCCTAAGCAAACCAGATAGATGCACAAGGACAGATGAGTGTCAAAGAAAGCTGTGGTACATATACACAATGGAGGACTTTGCAGCTGTTAAAAAGTGAGATCATGGGAGTTGGGCGGTAGTGCAGCGGGTTAAGCGCACTGGCTCAAAGCACAAGGACCTGTGTAGTTTGAGCCCCCATTTCCCCTCCTGTAGGGGAGTCACTTCACAAGCAGTGAAGCAGGTCTGCAGGTATTTATCTTTCTCTCCCCCTCTCTGTCTTCCCCTCTTCTCTCCATTTCTCTCTGTCCTATCCAACAATGACAATAATAACTACAACAATAAAACAACAAGGGCAACAAAAGGGAGTAAATAAATAAGTAAATAAAAACTTTTTAAAAAGTGAGATCATCTCCTTTGCAATATTGTGGTCAGAATTCAAAGGCATCATGTTGAGTGAGACAAGCCAGAAAGAGAAAGGCCAATACAGAAACAAAATCACTTCTTAGGTGGAACTTAAGATTCAAGGGAGGGCCTAAGCTGAAACTTAGACTGGGCGTTGTGTATTGCACCAAAGCAAAGGACTCTGGGGAAAGACCTTAAGGGACAGAATGAAGGGACATCGGAGTCCTACTGTGTCTCCTCAACACCAATCAAGAGGAGATGAGAGGCTGTGCCTCTGTGTTAAAGTCTATATGCATTAGCCCCCTCAATAAAAAAATACTTCAAACGCAATTTCCAAAAATCGATATGTGATGTTTTAGTGATGATTTACTGTGGTTGAAGGGAAGGAATTAAGTGAATACATCACACTTCAGTGATTTTTCTAGATCATAACTTATAGCTTTCCAATGCTTATTTTATTGAATGTGTCGTTCTTGAATAAAGCTTTTTTTTTTAATTTACTGGTAATTGTGTGTTATATGGATATTTTTTCTTCATTCCAACACTAGTGAACTATAAACGGAAACTTCAGGTTCTTCAGCAATGGATTCTAACACTGCATTTCTTGCTATTGTTAAAATTGTTCATTTTCACAGCATTATAAAAAAAATGTGATCCCAGATAAAACCTAGTTTGCTAAGTCACAGCTTACAAGTAAATGTTTAAGTATGAGCTGAAAGATTCTATCCATTCCTCTATAATATACAATTCATTGATTCAAATATAGATATGATAATTTTAGATGCCTTTTGCAGTTACATCACCAACAAAAGGTTTGTTTAAAAATACAGTTGTAACTTTAGAGGGCACAGGTGCTTCAATAATATTTTAACACTCTTTGCCATGTGAAGTAGGGGCAAACAAAAAAAGCAATCCTTTATTTTTTTTTTTCCTCTCAAAAGTCCATCCTCCATTTGAGTGAACAAAAAAAAGCAAACTTTTATTTTTTTTCTCTCAAAAGTCCATCCTCCATTTAACCTTTTGTTGTTGTTGTTGTTGTTCTTGAAGGAAATAATTGGCTAAGCCAGTGGTTATCAATCTTCTTTTCCTTCTCCTTCTTCCTTCTCATCTTCTTCCTCTCCTCCTCCTCCTTCACAGATTATGTTTTCTGCAAACAACAGTAACCCACAGGAAATGGATGAAAGCAGAGCCTCTCTGAGTGAGACAGAGGACTTGGCGTACTATAGGTGTGGTAGGCTCAGACTACACCATCTCCAGCCTCGATCTGTGGCCTCTGAGAATGTGAATATCATGCCCAGTTTCCTGAGGATAGTCCCAATTTAAATCAGCACAATGATTATTATCTCCCTATTTTGCCCTCATAAACTGAACCCCCCTCCTCTGAGACACAGCCATGCCAAGGACTGAAGAGTTCCACAGGAAGGAACCTCAAGAAAGACACTGTCTGGTCTAGAAGTCAGGTGACAGAACTTTCCTTTTATCTTCAATTAATGATTCGATATCTTCAGAAGATTTTTACAGGACTTTTGAGTCCACAGTAAAATTGAAGGGAGATACAGTAATAACTTAGATATTCCTTTCCCCCAGAGGGGTAGCCTCTTCTCCAGTTTATCAACATTACTTCCCAGGCTGCTACATGGTCCACAACTAGCAGAGCTCCAGTCCCACATCCTTATCAGCTTAGTACCAATTTATGTTAGGGTTCACATTTGGTAGTCCATCCTATCAGGTCATCTCTCTTCTGGACCTTTCAAGCTCTTCTAATATTTCCCCCAAGTCAGTGTTCTACCAACTGTATCAATTAGAATCTAGCACATTCTATATGACTTTGCCTGTCAAGTAGGCAGAACAGAGTGGGTCCAAAACAAAAACCCATCACCTCTCCATCTGTATTCAGAATTTCTGTGCATTCTATCAACATTTCAGTCATGAGACCAAAACCCTACTGAAGATTTTCTCCTTTGTGTGTGTTAACATTCACTCAGTGATCAATATCTATCACCTCTCCCCTCCAGTATATCTCTCCCATGTGCTTTTGATTCTCCACTGTTACTGTTTCACTAAAGAAAATCCATGTTTGTTCTCACAGCTTGAGGTCTAAGTCATAACCCCTGCCCACCATTCGATTTGTGTTTCAAACAACTTTCCACCATCAATTTCCCTTCTTGAAATGTGTCACCACCCCCATAAAGCTTTCCCAATTTCCTTCAGCTTGAAACAATTTCTCCCTCCTCTGAGTGTCCTTAGAACTTCATTCATGTCTCCCTTATGACTCATGCAACTTTCTACATTCAGCTGTGAGCATTTGCATAACATACTTCCTCTCTTAGCTTCTCAGTTACATAAGGGTGAGATTTACAATTCAACTAGGTGCTTTTGACAACACCTCGCACTAGAGTTCTTCTGTGAATGGCTATCTTAAATAATCAGCAGTAAAATCAAATGCATGGATGAACAAATAAAGAGAAATGAGTATCTGTCATTATATCCATTGCCTGAATCTTCACAATCTGATTTGAATTACAGCATACTATTCATTATCTTCTCCATTCCAAACATGAAATTCTACTTAATTTATCCCACATGTAAGCCCCCATTTATGACCCTTTCACCAATGACCTACATATAGAGCTTGTCCTTTATTATCTGCTAATCCTACATGCCGTCCAGGTTTTTGAAAAATTCAAGTCAAAATGAACTTTCTCCTTACCACTAGAATAATTAGATATCCCCACTGAGTTGAACTGTTATTCAATCTCACCTAACCATTTTTATTCCCTGATATCATCAACTTACAAATAACAGAAAGAGCAGATAAAGCAAATACTGTGCCTTTCTTCCAGGCCTTCACTATGGCTGATGGTTCACCAATATATTTTTTTCCTTTCCTTTTTTAACTACTTACCAGAGTCCATTCCAAGAGTGTTCCAGAAATAATTATTTAATTTTTGCTATAGTCTTCACAGACCAGGTAATACCCTCCTTTTGATGTGAAGAAAATGAGATCAGATTACAAATAGATGAACTAGGTTTCATAGAAAGATATCAGTTTTGGGGGGGGATCAGGCATAAGCAGGTTAAGCACACTGGACGTGAAACTCGAGGACCGGCATAAGGATCCCAGTACTAGGCCCTGGCTCCCCACTTGCAGGGGAGTCGCTTCATAAGCGGTGAAGCAGGTCTGCAGGTGTCTTTCTTTCTCTCCCCCTCTCTGTCTTCCCCTCCTTTCTCCATTTCTCTCTGTCCTTTCTGGCAACAAATCAATAACAACAACAATAATAACCACAACAATGATAAAAACAAGGGCAACAAAAACGGAAAATAAATTAATTTTAAAAAGAAAGAGATCAGTTTTGATATTTGTAATTTTTACATATTTCCATTTCTCAGAGCCTGGAATGGACAAAGTCTAACTTCCTAGAGTTGAACATATGGTATAACCAAAAGTCTTCAGTGGCAGTGAGATGATAATTCAAAGTCTATTGTCTGCTGCTAGGTAGCCTTGACAAAGGAAGCAGAATAAGCAACTTGGGCCTAGGTTTTCTCATCTCCGATACCTCACTTCAAATCTGGAGATTTCATGAAGACTTTCTTTAATTGTAGGCAGAATGTATTGGGGAAATTTTTTCTGTTGTGAGAATTGAATATATTTTGATATAGTTCAGCAATGGCATTCAGCACAAAATTTATTGAGAAGTCTATGTTCATTACATAAAGTAATTAAAAATGGAAATTTACAACATGAAAATGATTCTACCAGAACCAAGGGATGACTCATATGCTCTGACCTTGGCCAAAGGATTCCCAGTCAGGCAAGCAAGGGAAAACAGATGAAATATTTGTCAAAAGTCTGGGCTCTGAAGACAGTTTGTTTCAATCTGGTTCCCAGTTCTACAAAATACTAGCACTGTGAAGCTAAGCATATCTAACTTCATGAAGCTTCAGTTACTCCAGCTGTCAAATACAAATAGTAATAATGAATTCAGGTGGTTGAAATAATCTGTCTAAAACTACATGGGTAGTTTAAAAAGCACACCTAAATCTATCTGACTCAAACGTCTCTACTTGTGCCTGTATCTCAGTCAAAGTGGTGGGAATTGTGTGGAGTTGAACCTCTCTTATCCTATGGTTTTTGTCAGTGTTTCCTTTTTATAAATAAAAAACATTAAGTTGATTTGAGTGCTAGCAGATATTGAGGAACTGAAAAGGGTTCTGGACCTCAGTGATAACTTGCAGAATGACAATGATTCAGAATTGAATTTGATTAGTGTTCATGCAAAATATACATATGCCAGCCACTGTGCACTGAAACACGTAGGAGATTAAGACACAACTTCATAAGAAGCTTACAATCAAGATAGGTAGACTTGAGTAAAGGAATCCTTTAACTTCTATCTTAAAAGAGGAACAATAATGTCACTGAGGTGGGTATTCAGTCTTCAAAGTAGACGCGAGAGCAGGTGTACTGACATAAAGGACTTGAAACTGCTTGGTGAAATGAGAGAACATTGAGTTGTTAGATAACACAGCAGATAGCTAAGCAGGGCAAGAGACAGGAAGTTGTCCTCACAGGTGTACACAGTCAAAGTCAAAGGTCAGAGATTCTACTCAGGACTAAGACACTGGGGCCTCTCAATTGGTTAAGTCTAAGCAAAGTTAGTAATACTAGTAAGAATTGATAGAGTTCTTTACATACTTCTGATGGTGTTGGCACAGCTTTACATACTTGATATTTTCTGGTCTTTCTAAGCATATTGCTCCGAAGCAATAGGCTTCAATTCCCTGGGGAAAGGGCAGGAGGGAGAGAGGGAGAGACACTGGAGGGTTGTGCCTTGTGTTAAAGACTATACTGTAAACCATTAACTCTCCCCATAAAATGAAAGAATTTTATAAGGAAAGTAAGGTTCTGAGAGATTAATGTCCCCAAATTTAGAACTAGTAAGTGGCTTACTCAAAATTCAAACCTAGATTGACAAGAGGTGAAAATGTACATTCTTAACTACTAAACGTGATCTAGCTCAGTTTAAAGTGAGAATCTGAGATTAAGGCATATTATAATTTTATAGTGATGCATTGCCTTATTGGCCAGGTTTATTTACACATTATGTGTTGTGAAATTATTATATACATATGATTTCTCCTCAGAAGTTTTTTTTTCTTTCTTTTTCTTATATTAAAGCAGCATCAAGAGAAAGAGAGAGAGAGAGAGAGAGAGAGAGAGAGAGAGAGAGAGAGAGAAAGACATCATGTTTTTCCCTCTGGATTTAGACAGAATCCATTTTAAATTTCGAATATATATTTTCCTGTTGTGGCTAATCATTTAATAATATACACTCAGGTCTTTAAAGTCGTTTATTTTAAAACTTCATTGAGTGTTTAAATAAACATATTTCTATAAAGTCCCTAGATTTTCAGAAACAAGTGCTCCCTCATAAACTTTAAGAAAAATGCTGAGACAGAAGAAAAAAGAAAAATACTGAGATGATAGCTTTAGCAGAAATGTTTTTATGTTAAAATTACCTTATTATAATACATTTTTATTCCTTTGAATGTGCTTTATCGTTTCAAAATGCAAATTAGCTCTCATTTGTAATTATGTTTATGTAAAAATACACATTCACAGTAAATCTTTCAAAGATTACATTGAAGTATTAAAAAAAGAAAGAAAGAAAACAAAGAATGAAAAGTCAGGCTAAAGCCTACCAGGAAAGTAAGGGCTTGTGTGCAACAGAATAACACTGTCAATGTCTGTCTCCAGTTGGCGATAATGTGTGAGTTTAAGTGTAAGATAAAAGAATCCTAAAAGCCAGTCAGACAGTCATGCAATTATCTGGTAAATAACTAGGACCAGGAGGGAAATTGACAACAGTAGTGATCATAAGAGCTAAGCCAGGCAAGACCTCTAAACTGCAAAACAACCCAAAGTACACAGAAGAAAACATGACTGTGTCATCTGTTAACTGAACTTAGTGGAACAGTCGAGTGAATGCTTAAGATTCAAGATAATTAAAATACTTGGTGATCCAACTGGGGAAGATTATGTCTTAGTATGTATATTCTTTTTTTCCGGGTTCCTGATGGTAATGAAACACATTACTTTTAACTTATTGTCAGGAGATTCATGATAGGCAATAGAGAATAACCACTCGAGGGCAACGGTGCTACCAAAATTTGGAATCTGTTAAATCAACATAAATCATTTGATTTGGGAATGCAAAGATAGAGGCTTGTAGGAAAGGAAAGGGTCCGGAGCAGAGTTGCCTGGAGGGCAGAGGTAATCTCTTTTAAAGGTGCAACCTCATAAAACATTGAGCTCTTGGTGGCTGTCTGGCCAGTGGGTCAAGCTGGGTTAACATTTGTTAATAATTATTGAGAGGCTGATTGTTTTGGAATGCATCTAAAGCTAATTTTCAAAGCAAAATAAATTATGAGATTAAGAAGACAGCAACAGTCAGTCAAAAACAAAAGAGGAAAAATGAGCAAGAGAAATAAAGAGCTCTATGAGTAGACAGGTTACTCTCCGCAACCCCCAAATGAGACGTATTTTAGTTTCTGACTATCTAGAATGTTTTTCAATGAGCTATTTATTTACAGGAATATAGGTGACAAAATAGTGCATGAAAATGACTGAGAAAAAATTGATTGTAGGATAATGCCCAAAGTAGCAGGGGTAAAAATAGTAAAAATTAGATTGTGATTTTCTTCAGTCTGCCAATAACATTTTCAAATGTGAGCTTAATTTTTTTTTCTATATAAGAGAGATAATGTGATAAATATGTTGTGGATAATGAAGACACGATTAAATCATTCCCTACTGAAATCTACAGTTGGTCTTTTCATGGTAACTGAAGCTATCCAATGGATCACTTTCTAATGTCTTGTTGTCCAGGCAATAGGTGATAGAGCAAACTTAAAATATGCCAATAAATAATAATGGATGACTTACAAATGGAAAGCTGTATAGATTTGACATTGAAGTGGCACTGTCTATCCTTCATTTTAATTTCACTAACACCAGTCAAACGTTTTCAATAATCTAAATACCACTTCTAGGTTGGGAGGGGCTGCTATTCACTTCTTGATTCAATTCCAAAGTTCCTTTCAGAGTAATAAAAACATGTTCGAAGGAAGCAGAAGTGACCTTGCTTTATTATTTAAGCAGTTCAGTCTCTGTTTTTTTCCAAGCTCGCGTGGAACTGAACTGCCTTCAAGGACTTTTTTTTTTTTTTTTTTCATAAGTGCTCTTAGAAGAGGAATGATGTCAGGACAAAAGTCACTAAGCATGGCAAGCACTCAGTGCTCTGGGCTAGACATAAGAAGAACCCAAAGAGGGGCAGGGGGCGGGGGTAGATATTATAATGGTTATGCAAAGAGATTCTCATGCCCAAATTATTTGGTTCATACGTTTACTTGATTTAAACATTTAAGCTGCCCCAAATCCCATGCCTCATTATTTTATCTTAAAGAACTAGACTACATTTCTGCCTTGTGTACTTTTTTCTTAAATGACCACAAGACTTTTTGCTGTTTTTCTCATCTTAAGTATTCCAGTTTCACCTAATTTGTGTCTTTTTTTTTGTTGTCAGGTTCACTCCCTTTCAACACACTCTTCTCCTCATCATGAGACATCCTTAATGCCAAATCCTTCCTCCCCTGTCTCTCTTTGGCCCTCAGCCTAATTCAGAGACTCCAGAACTTCCCTGGAAGCCCTTCCATGACCTTTCCACTATGAAGCACCATATATACTCCAAGCTATGTCCTCCAGAAAAACCCTCCCTTCTCGGTCACTATCTACACACCTAACAACGGTGCTAAGATACAAGGTCAGAGACAGAGGCCTTAAACCAGTGATCATTTTAAAGAAATAACTCTGCCAACTAATATTTTATTTAACAAGTATAAATATAAAACTTGAACTGTTATAAAATTTATGGGAAAAAACTGACAAAATAGCTGATTATTTTGAGTTAAAAAGTTAAGATACCTTTTTATTTTGGAGGGGTAGGGGATTACTAGTTTATAGTAAGTACAGTTGTTGACACAGGTAAAATTTCTCATTTGGGGAATCGGGCTTAAGCTCATGTGGTGTGAAGCACTAGGACGGGCGTAAGGATCCCGGTTCAGGCTCCAGCTCCCCACCTGCAGGGGAGTCGCTTCACAGGCGGTGAAGCAGGTCTGCAGGTGTCTACCTTTCTCTCCTTCTCTCTCTCTTCCCCTCCTCTCTCTATTTCTCTCTGTCCTACCCAACAACGATGTCATCAATAACAACAACAATAATAATAAAACAATGGCAAAAAAAGGGAAAATAAGTACAAAAAAATGTTTGAAAACCATTAAAAAAAATTCCCATCTCACCATGATAGGTATATGTCTGCCAAACACCCTCACACCCAGCCTATGTCCCCCTTTCCCATCATGCACCAGGACCTGGAAGAACAGTACCCTAGCCTCACACTCCCCAGAGACCTTTGTTTTGTTCAGTACACAGATTTCTTTAAAAAAAAAATATGCAGCAGCTTTTCAGTATAGGACCTTTCAGTTCTGTGACTGCTTTAGCCTCACAAAAATTCAAAACTATGCTCCTCTCAAACTCAGTGTCTTTCTTCATCAAGTGGAAACTGAAGGAAACAAACAGTCCATCTGGATTCGAAAAAGTCTTTTATTTTCTCAAGTGTTTTAAGGTGGATCCTCAATTATGTCATGTTGAGAGGAATTTCGTTCTAGATGGATAACAGAAGAACTTTTGTCAGTAGAACCCACAAAATGTTGGAAAATATTCAGCTATTTTGAAAATTAATGTCAGGATGTCAATTCCCCATTTCTCTGCCTGGGGCTATCATTACTTGGCTATATAGCACTCATTAGCACTGGCCCTATATATTAACCCCAACAGAAATGTGTAAACAAAATGGAATGGAGATCCCCCTAACCTGTTTTCAATTCTTTAGTGTCACTCAAGAGAAAACTTACTTCGTTTTCACTCCTCAGTGTTACTTTTTCAGAGTGAACAATTTACTAGAGATATGATCTACCTTCTCTCTCTCTCTCTCTTTGCTCTCTCTCTCTCTCTTCTCTCTCTCTCTGTCACTCACATGCACACGCGTAGTACAAATAGAACGTTCAGCAGTTAGTAATGCCAGTTAATTAACTATGACAGAGATAGAAGAGAATGTTGACTTGACAGAAGCCAGAGGAAGCTGGCATTCATAATCCCTTTGTTACTACAATTCCAGAATTACAATTTTCCAGAAGTTTCTATCACTTTTTTTTTTGGCGTGTCCATGATGCAACTTTCTAGTGCATCCATAATAATTTCAAGGTAGTCATAATAAATTAAGAACCAAACAACTTTAATTCATTTATGTTTTTAACTTAAAGAAAATCCATTGCTATACAATTTTGACTTCACTTCACATTGTCATTGTTACTATTGTTTTAATTAATTAAATTTATCATTGCCTTAAATACCACTTTGAGGATGGTTTCAGTGCATATATGGAAAAATAAAGTTAAGTGGAAGTGGGGAGAATTACTTTCTAGCCATGTAGAACCTGCATATATTCATACAGCTAAGTCAAAATCCTACCTTCAAACTTTACATGAATGTATATCATAGCAGTATATATGATACTGAAAAAGTAGAAATCACTAAACTATTCTTAACTAAAAAAATAAACAGATCATTGTAAGATATTGATACAACAGATTATAGATCTACTAAAGATACTGAAAAATATTATGGAATATTATTTTGTGGCTATATGTTAAGAAAATTATTTATGTGTGTACTATATAAATATGCATATAAGTAAAATATATTTCATATTACATAAGTACTGAGGGGCAACAAAAATAGGAACATGAGGTTTTATGTGATGGGGTTACAAGAAATAATTAGTTTTGTAATTTTGTCATCTGCATTATTAAAATTCCTACAATAAACATGTCACAAGTATTACTTAAAATACACTTAAGTGTAATTAATATTCTTCTAGACAGAAAAAGAAAACACCTATGTTTACTATGAGTTTTAATCTAATTTATTCTTGTATATACAGTTACACATATATGTTATATAAACATGTAGACACACACATGTATGAATATATAAATAAATATATATGATGACTCAACCTGTCTTCTAATACAAAATTGCGATTAGTGTTGAGTTGATATGGTTGAAAATATATGATTCCAAAATGATTTAATTTTTATCTACAACTTACATGACATAATTGCATTCCAATGGTTTATCAAAACCAGCAATGAACAAGCGCATTAGAATGAGACCCTCAGACTTGTCTGAATCTTGTAGACATTAATTCAAGGTTGAATACATTTTCAATTTTCCTTTTAATCAAACTTATGAGCCAGGAACAAGGAAAGAAGATCATAGCAGCTAAAGTGTATTTGTTGTCCTCCACCTTCAAAACTGAAGATCAGACACTTTGAGAGTATAAAGTTTCATTTAGTTAAAACCAATAAAGGAAAAAAAAAACTCATACCACAGAGCACACACACACAGCACACACACACACACACACACCCTATAATGTTTCCCAAGAATCTGCCAGAATTCTTAAGAAATGTTTTCATAAGTGAAATCATTTTCCTTCTATTATTTACACCTTGTAATCATTCTAATAAAGCTACAAATTAATATAATATTTATATAAAACTGTAATGATGAAAAGTTTAACACTTAGGGCTGGGCAGTGGTGCACTGGGTTGAGTGCACATGTTACAATGTTCAAGGACCTGGGTTCAGGTCCCCAGACCCCACCTGAGGGGGAGAGATTCACAAGCCATGAAGCAGGACTGCAGATACCCCTCTCCCTCTCTCTCTCTCTCTCTCTCTCTCTCTCTCTCTCTCTCAACCTCCCTCTCCCCTCCTCCTCTTTCCCTTCTCCTCTCTGAGCTTCTCTTTGCCTCTGTCCAACAACTAATTAAAAATATGTTTTAATTTTTAAAGTAAAAAAGTTAATTTTATAAGACTGTATTGAAATGATAGTTGCAATTGCATCATCATTATCAATCTGACTAATCAAAGTGCCTAAAGGTGATGCTATTTTGGATTCTGATTATATATTAGATTCCAGTTTATAATACAATGATGATGACTATGATCATTATATTTTGTGATGGAGCTGCGTCTTTACATTTGTATAATTTCACTCTTTTTGGCCTGGAGAGACAAAGAATGAAGTTACAAAGGGGCCAGGTGGTGGCGCACCTGATTGAGCGCACATGTTACAGTGCTTGGGGACCCAGGTTCAAGCCCCCTGTCCCCACCTGCAGGGGGAAAGCTTCAAATGTGGTAAATGAGTGTTTCAGGTCTTCTGTCTATCTATCTTCCCCCTCCTCTCAATTTCTGGCTGTCTCTATCAAAGAATAAAGATAATAAAAAAAAGAAGGGAGAAAAAGACATCACAGAACTGGAGCTTCTTCCAATAACTACTAGAGCACTTGGATTCAAACCTGGGTTACACAAAGAGCAAGATAAACACTTTACACTGTTATAGCTCTCACCTGACTTCCATGATTCTATGTTTAGTCTTCTGTAGTAAGTGAGCCTACACTCTTTCCTAATTTTCACAGGTCATTTTCCCATTATAACCTGGACCGCTATAAATATATGCAGTCAGAAATCTTAAATCAATTTTCCTACGACCTCTAGTAAAGAGGGTCACACATGATATAGTCCAAGTTTCATACTTGGCTTTTGATTACCATGATCTCCTCACCTCCCAGTCCAATGCTTAGCACAGAGTAGGCCTGCACCATGTTTTACCAGTGAGTGAATGACACATGTCAGTGGAATAAAAAGTCTCTCCCCTGAGTCAGCAACAACTGACTCACTTAGAAATCATAAATACTTTTTAATTAAATGCCCCTCTTCTTTTCATGTTTATTTGAATAATGACAGTGCTTTATTCTATAGATTATTAGACTAACCATTGTGGTGTGTTGGAAATCCCACATATTCTGGAATCAAATTAACTTGAGTTCAATTGCTTGTGTTATTACACACCTGTGTGATTAGGATAAGCTATCTAAACTTCCTTGACTGACAATGGAGACATTTAAACAACAAAATGCATAAAACTTTGACCTAGATACCCTCCTCACCTACTTCCTATTTCACTTCCCTCAATCACTCTAAGGCCAACCTTGTCAGACAAAGTAAGGACTACAAAATCTGGATAAGGGCAAGAGACAGGCATACTTGAATTATGGCTCTTTTGGTCACTACCAGGCTACCCCAACATCCAGGCCCCTAGTCAGGGAATCCTGGGATCCCCACATAGATATGATGGGCTAAGACCTCTAACAGATCCCTCTCTCTGCTGTCACTGGTCATCTCCATCAGAAACAACATAGGGGATCCCTTTGTGGGCCTCTATAGGACCTTGTCCTCACTGTGGATCAACAATGGTAGGGACTGCCCTATTCTCTAAAGGGAATTTAGGTTAACTTACTCTGCCACTCAAGGAAAATAGGTCCATCAAAGAATGCAGCCTAGAATGTTCCTAGGTATGACCACAGAATTTGAGCTCAGATCTACAGGGATGCAGAGGTTACACAGTCTCCTGTGCTGAATATAGGCCCAGACTAGAGCAGTGGGGTTTACAATTAACAATATCTATATACTTTTCCCATATTTGGTAGCTACTTTATTCCCTGATCCCACTTTCTAGTCCTATTTCCAACTCTGATACCATCTGCCCAGGCAAAACCTTTGGTCCACCTGCATGTTAGATGTTGGGCTCAGGCAAAAACCAGTAAAATCATGGGCCCCTTTGGAATATACCTAAAATAGATCTACTAGCCTTTTCTAAAATGGAGACCCCAAATCTCATCTGCTATATTCTAACCTTTAGGTTCCTGATTATTAAACAATTCGTTCTGCTTTTTATCTTTATGCTTTTTAGCCGTCAGTTTGCAGATGCTATTATCTAACTTGCAGATGCTACCGATCTAACTTCCCCGGGCAGACAACCTAACCAATGTATCCTCGAACTTCACTTTTCCAGAGTTATACTATTTCCACTATGGAAAGATAGATACAAGCTGGGAGTATGGATCGAGCTGCCAATGCCCATGTCCAGCAGAGAAGCAATTATAGAAGCCAGACCGTCCACCTTCTGCACCCCATAATGATCCTGGGTCCATGCTCTCAGAGGGATAAAGAATAGGAAAGTTTCCAGTGGAAGGGATGGGATATGAAATTCTGGTGGTGGAAACTGTGTGGAAATTTACCCCTCTTACCCTATGGTCTTGACGATCATTATTAAATAATAATAAAAAATAAAAGATCAAAAAATGTATGCAACTTAACTAGCACAAGCTCTACTTCAGGATAATAAGTAACACTGCATAAAGTATCTGGTATTGAAAAGAAATGTTTATAAAATTAATGGCAAGCCCTGCAATGCTTTGACAATAAGACTACACCACAACCAAGTGACTTTGGTTATCTTATCTGTATGGGATTTCATATCGTATGCCTCATGTAAGAAATTCTCTTGAATAAATAAATAATCCATGAGATTAATGTTGGCTTGTTTCAGGATTATGGACTTCCCTTAAAAACAAAACAAAACAAAAAACCAAATTTACTCTGCATTTCATCAGTGGCAAAAGGTCACTAGAGCAGTAATATTTGCAGATAAAAAAGTGGTAGCTACAAAGATGCTATAGACACACTAAAAAAATCACTGGCTGTGCTCATGGTAATTTAGAAAGACACAAAGTCCACATATTAGTGAGAGTATCCAGTTAAGTTTAACATTCAAAGCAATTAACCAAGGTCTTGAAATCCTGAGAATGACCAGCAAAGTCGCAACATGATCACCTATTTATTTATTTCGATGACTGACTCTCCCATGGGCACAATTTCCCCACTCCAGAATGGCATTTTCCTACTTTCTAAATGTCAATAGAGAAAGAAAAAGAGGGAAAGATATCACAGAAACAGAGAGCCCCTGATTCCATGATACTCCTATGTGGTGCTAGGGCTAGAACCCAGGCTGCATGCATGCTAAGGCACTCACCCTACTGTGTGACCTATCCCCCAGTTCCTCCCTGTCCATTGTTATGATTTTGTAGTTTCAGGGATTTGACTCAGATAACAGGAATTGTGATTTGTTCAACAAGACACTTTGTGATATACCCAGTTTCCCTATTGAGAATTAGCAGAAACTCATACTTTAGGTTTCTATTGTTACTTTATTATCTTTATTTATTTATTGGATAGTGACAGCCAGAAATTGAGAGGGAAGGGGGAGGAATAAAGAGAGAAAGATGGAATGACACCTGCAGGCCTGCTTCACCACACGCAAAGCTTTCCCCCTATAGGTGGCCACGAGGGGCTTGGTTCTGGGTCCCTGAGCTTTGTAACATGTGCACTCAACCAGGTGTGCCACCACCTGTCCCTCAATACTTCAACTTTTTAACTAAAGTTAACTGAGGCACCAGCATGAAAAAGAGCTTTGTAGAGTTTATGTTGCATTATGAACATAACCATTGTCCTAATTCCATTTTTTAAATATTCAAGGATTATAGAAGAAAAACTGTAACTAAGTCACTCACATGCAAACATCCAAAAACATTTCCCAACAAAACAAATTTCGGGCATTAAGCCAGCCCCCCCCTGCCATTGTTCTATTTTCTTTCTATCTCGAGACCTGCCCTGCCTGCCAGGTAACATTAATCCCAACAGCTAAAATCATCACAACAGTTGCTAAGGAAGTTCTACCTTCCCAGCATGCCTTTTTCCTTTCTCTACCCCCTTTCCTAGCCATTTCCATTTCTGACTTGCCACTTCCGGTCTGACTTGCCACTTCCGGTTTTATCCTATAAAAGCCACTTCTGTTTCTGGTTTCTCTCTCTTCCGCATCCCAACCTAGAGGAGGGCAGGCAGTGTAGGGGGAGACAGATGCCTGCCATTGCGGTTTTTGGCTCCATGAGGCTTAACCTGCTGCACTCACTCCTGACTCTGGGACTTCCGCATGGATAAAGATTTGTATTGCTACCTCCACGAGCTTGGTTCCTAGATTCTCTCTCCCACCTGTGACTCTAGTCCAGCAAACAAACAATAAAACAATGTCAGTAAAAAAAAAAAGGATAGTTCCCATTGTGCCATCTTATTTCATACTGATGTGACAACCCTGTGGTTCTAGTAATAATTCCAAGTGACTGATAAGGAAAGCAGAGCTTAGAGAAGTTGAGAAACCTATTTGACTCCATGCAGGTATTAACTAGCACACCTCAATGGCTGTTCCATCTACCCATTTCCAAAGCTCGCTCTTAATCCTCCCTACCCAGGAACAGTATGCAAGAAACTCATAGGTAATGAGTGTTTTACCCATCATGAGAGCACACAGATGACCAACAAAAGGACAGTCCATTGCAGAATAGTCTACAGAACACAGGATGGAGCATAAGTGTTATTTTATTGTGGTATTTTTCTTTACTTCTTCTTATTGAGAGATCAGAGCTTCACTCTGTCATTTTATGTGGGCTCAGAAAGCAAATCGAAGGCCTCACTCATGCAAGGTGCAGGCTCTCCCAGTGAACCTCCTCATCTCCAAGAGTCAGATTTAATAAGTGAAGCTAATTTTTAGAGGTCCCTCTGCCCCATCTCCTCATCCAGAGTGAGTTCAAGAAAAGAAAATAGGGAACACAAAGCAAGACTCTTCTCCACCCAAAAAACATCTTCCCATGATATCATTCATTAGAAACTTTAATAATATCTTTTGCTAACCAAATGGGAGAAGATTCCACTCCACGTCTGACCCCTACTTTGACAGTCTTGAGAATTCAATAATGTAGATAACACACCCTGTGACTTTCTTCTTATTGTTCTGAAATAAATTGCCATGTCAGCAAGACCTATGCTTTAACAATCAGCTCTATGGACAAGGAAACATTCTGTGAATGGGGTAATTTTCTTCCTTAATGAAGTGGGAAAATAAGTAGTTGGGGAAGTAATATTTAGCATACTTATAGAGTCATTTACATACAGCTAAAAAAAGACCCAACTGTCAGTTCATTTGTGCAACTAAATCAAGATGCAAGGACACACTTGAGACACTACCCTGGTCAGATCTTGAAGATATTAGACTGAGTGACTGAGCCAGAAAGAGCAAGACCAATCTTGAATAACCTCACTCATAAATAGTACTTAAAAATAAGGAACAGTTAAGGGGAAACATACAGTGAAACTTAACTAGGTGTGTTGGACTGCACCAAAGCAAAGGACTCTGGGGTGGGGGGCAGGGAGAGAGACAGGATAGAAGGATATTGGGTGTAAAAAGATGGAGGGAGCACTTGTTTAGAGAAGGAGCAAGAGTTTCCCTGACACCTATCAAAAGGAGATGAGAGGCTGTGCCTATGTGTTAAAGCCTGTACAGTAAACCGTTAACCCCCAATGAAAAATAAATACATAAAGGTGGTGGTGCCCCTGGTTGAGCACACACATTACAATGTTCAAGGACTCATGTTCAAGTCCCCGGTCCACACCTGCAGGTTCGGGAAAGCTTCACAAGTGGTGAAGCAGTGTTGCAGGTGTCTCTCTGTCTCCCTCTCTCCCTAACTCCCCCTTCCCTCTAGATTTCTGGCTGTCTCTATTCAATAAATAAAGATATAAAAAATAAAAATAAAAATTATATTAAAATAAATAAATAAATGCATAAACAACGTTTAAAACCATAATTAAGTCATGTTTGACACTAGTTCCAAATCACCTATGTCTCAATGAAATTTCGAGATTAACATCTTGCTAGAAGAAATACGTCCAGTATTAATTCCAGTATTATTATTCATGTTCTCAACAATTAAGTGATCAGTTTCTGTCACCAGTCTTTTTTATTTTTCCTGCTTTGAAAAATCCTGCACTATTTTTTTTTATTATTTGTATATTTGATCTCAACTTATTGAGCCTGATGAGTCAGCAGTGTCCATGTTATGAACTGATCACAGAATTCAGAACAAGCATCCCAAATCTCACAGTTTAAAGTACTTACTAGAGTTGGCAAGATAGAGTTCATTTGGATAGCTGTTCAACTTAGTCATGCACATAACTAGGGCTGGGTTTGAGCCTACTTCCCCATTACACTGGAAGAACTTACATTGCTGTGATATCTTTCCATCTCTGCCTCTGTTTCTTATTATGTAAGGGAAAAAAAGGGAGGGGTGACCCAGAGAGGTGAAACCCTAGAAATTTTCTTAAAAGTGCTTATGAAATATCTATATGCTGGACTAAACTGTGGCAAACCTGGTTACGGTTTTACACGTGCTATCATACACAAGGACACAGGGTCAAGCCCCCAGTCTCCACCTGCAGGGAGGAGGCTTCAGAGGCATGAAGCAGGGCTGTAGGTGTCTCTCTTTTGCTCTCCCTCTCTGACTACCTCTCCCCCTTTCAGTTTTTCTCTGTTCCATCAAATAAAATGAAAGAAGAAGAACATAATAAAGGTTGCCAGGAGCAGTGGATTTGACAGTGAGCCTTAGCAATAATAAATGAAACAAAAAACACAAAAGTGGTCTGAAGCAATTCTGGTTGCTGCAGATGCCTTTGTCTTCTTCAGGCAAGTAATATTGATCTGAGACCTAAAACATTATTATCCAGCCAGATGCTACAAACCATTAAACCCCCCCTCCAATAAAATTTAAAACTATATCTTTAAAAAAAGGAACTAAAATCACATGTCATTCTAACTAGCAGGGCATCCTGTATTCTCAAGGGGAAAAAAAAGGCGGCACCAAAGTGTCAAAGAATTAGACACACATTTAATGTATATGGCAAAGACTTTTTTCTTGCAACCATTTATTTGCCAGTTGGAGAGCACTGGAGCACTTGTTTCCAGATGATCTCATCATTTGTTTTCTATAACACAGACAAATGTCTTTGTCTGCGAAGGAGCACACCATGCCTTAGATCGCACAGAGTAGCTGTGCTATTTCAGTGAAGAAAATTCAGGTTGGACACAAATAATCGTGATGCCTTGTGAAAAGCACCTCGACTATTCTTCCTTAATTTCCAGGTCTAAATCAGACCACGCTGTTAAGACTATAGGACCGCTATGACTGTGGGGAGGACTGGAAGTAATTTAAACTTTGAAAGGCCTGTCTACATGTAGCGTGATTTATGCATTTGCAGGAATATATGTCTCTAGCTCTACACACCCCTGTACACAATGGTTAGACCGGCAAAAAGAGCAGGTGAAGGCAGCGGGCTCACTGACAAATCTACACTGGGGAGAGACTTGGGAAATAGCTCATTTGGTAGATGAGCACTTGCGTTCCAGGAGTTCCTGGTATAATCTTTGCAATTGGTGAAGTAGGGCTGCAGGTGTCTCTAGGTCTCTTCCTCCCCCAATTTATCTTTGTGCCTATCTTATAATAAATTAAATTAAAATATATTTTTTAAATAATCAAAACAGTTAAGGAGAGCACAGGATGGAAGAATGCCACTCTTGTGTTTTTAGTCAATATCCAAAAATTACTATTTCAAAGACTATTTATATCACAGGGACTCAGTTGGTGCACAAGTTGCCATGCACAAGGACTGGGTTCAAGCTCCCACTCCCCACCTGCAGGGGTAAAGCTTTACAAGTTGTTAAGTACTGCAGTAACTGTCTCTCATTCTCTCTCCCTCCCTCCCTTCCTCCCTCCCTCCCCCTCTACCTCCAATTTCCATCACAATTTCTCCCTGTCTTTATCCAATAAATGAATACATAAAATATTTCTTTTAATTTAAAAAAATTTTTTTGCCTCCAGGGTTATTGCTGGGGTTCAGTGCCTATACTATGTATCCACTGCTTCTGGAGGCCATTTTTCCCATTTTGGTTGCCCTTGTTGCGCTTGTTGTAGTTGATACTGTTGTTATTGCTGTTGTTGTTGGATAGGACAGAGAGAAATTAAGAAAGGAGGAGAAGACAGAGAGGAGGAGAAAAAGACCAGACACCTTCAGACCTGCTTGTGAAGCGACCCCCTGCAGGTGAGAAGCTGGAGGCTCGAATCAGGATCTTTACACCAGCCCTTGCACTTTACGCCATATACGCTTAACCCGCTATGCTACCGCCCAGCCCCCCAAAATATTTCTTTAAAAGATTATTGAACTCATACAAAGAAGAAGCTTCATATGAGAGAAAGGTCAGAGTAACACTGTAGCCTAAGTGATGCCAGGGATTGAGCCTGAAACCTCAGGCATGCAAATCCTGCCCTTTGCCAGTTGAGCTCTAAAAATGTACTTTTCTTCAATCTTGATATTTTAAGTGCTTTCAAAAGGGGTAGGAATTAGATATTCCTTCTCTGCCCTTAGTTGAATGCTGGCATGTGGGTTTATTAGACCCAAATACACAGTTTGTGAATCTGGAGTAAGAAGCACAGACTCTTGAAGAACCTGCATTTAGTTTACCTCATTTAGCTATCTTTTGAGCTGTTACCTCATTTAGCTATCTTTTGAGCTGTCGTTTCATTGAGGTCTTGGTTCACAAGGTTTTCAGTACTTTAGGTGTGGAATTCCATGCCCTTCAAAAATGTATGACACTACACCACAGGCACCCCCTAATTGTCAACATCTCTCCACAAGGGACTCTTGGCTGTTCTTTACCTTTTTCAGTGTACTTCAAAGATGTTCCATCCTCAGGAAGTACAAACATTGATTATCCTTTGGAAAGAATCCTTGATCTAAGGAGTAATTCGTTACAATCACAAAAAGAGCTTTTACTTTTTTTTTTGGGGGGGGAGTCTTCAGAGACATATTAATTATTTACTAGAACCAAAGGCAGCTTACAAAGCTGATCTGTTTAATGTTTACCTATATCTGACTTTTTTTTTAATGAACCATTTTGCAGTAAACCCAAGTAGAGGATACTCAACATTTCTGCTTAATCTCATTTTTATCTTAACTACTTATGAGAACAAGTCTTGAGTCTAAAGTAAATACAAGGTTTCCAAGTAAAACTGTGAAGTTACTGACTGTATTGCAAAAGGAAAAGTCTTCCACAATACAATAGAAAGTTCTACTTCATTTATGAGAGAGCCAGATTTACAAAGCTGGAGAGAGTACGTATAGATTACATCACAGCATAGAAAGGGACTGTATTTCCCTCATCAGCAACTTTAAAAATCCAAAATAAGACCTAGTCTATCATTCCATCTAATATGTAAAGGCAAAACTAAAATGGAATGTACCATTTTATTCAGTATATTTATCTGATTATATATTTTTATCTGATTATATTTTAATAATTGGTTGGATACGGTGAACACAGACAGACATCTAGGTGTTTACTAGCCTTGATTCTACAGCCTGTGGGTTTGTTAATTCTATCCTTTCCATTACCTAAAAATATAATTTGAAAACATAGAATTAGTTCAGCTCCTTTAGGTCTAAGCTCTTTTTTTTTTCTTTCTCTTCTTTTTTTCCCTTTCTTTTCTTTTTCCTTTTTGACTCCAGGGTTATCACTGGAGCTCAGTGCCTACGGTCTGTATTCACTTCTCCTGACAGCCATATTTTTTTCCCCATTTTATTGGATACGACAGAAATGAAGAGGGAAGGGGAAGATAGAGAGGGAGAGAGAAAGATAGACCCTTGCAGACTTGCTTCACCATTTGTGAAGAACCCTCTCTCCCCTTCCCTGCAGTTGAGGAGTGTGGTGATCAAGCCTGGATCCTTGCACAGATCCTTGTGCTTAGTATTATGTGCACTTAACCTCTTCTGGTACAAGTTCTCTTGGGAGGCAGCCACCAGGACAAAACCACACACATGCATACACACACACACACACACACACACACACACACACACAACTCTACTTTCTTTGAATGTACACAATTCATTTATTTATTTACTTACTTATTTTGAGAAAGACCACTCAACTGCTCTGGTACTCCTTGTGTGCAAATATCTCAAAGCCAGGGGGCCTTTGGTACTCAAGGAATTTGCTAAACTATTGAGCCACCTTCCTGGCACTGGATTTGTCCGTTTTAGCTTCATAAAAGACAACTTTATGTAAGAACATGTGGAAACCAACAGACCTGACGAACAATTCCTCTTACACATCTCATCAGCTTCCTTATCCTCAGATAAATCAAAGTATTGATTAGTCCATGACCAGTCTTCTTCACCTCAATGATCTCTCTCTTGCCAGAGGTCACATGATAACAGTGTTTGTCACTACATTTTACCCAGTTGGGTCCTCCTTTGTTTTGCTAGATCTCAATTTTCAGTATATAATTATTTTCCAAAGATTTCCTTTCTTCCTTTCTCCCTTTCTTTTTTCTTTTTTTGATTTTGCTTTGCATCATCTAAAAACGTCGTGCATTCACTCAACCAATACTTAAGACCACATGCATGACACAAATGAGTGAGGGAGACAGAAAAGATGGAGAAGGGGGATCTAAATTAAAAAAATAAACACATACTGATCATGTTCTTAAAATACTTATAAACTAGCATAGCCATGGACATAAACACACTAATGGGCTTTTTAAGACTGTAACTACCAGAAGAGAGAAAAAGATTACCTAGAGAATTCAGTATGAAGAGAATGCAACAACTTAAAGAGTTCCTGTTACGCTACATGGAAATTAGCATAGTAATAAAGGTCATGCATTAACTGAGCACAAGCAATGACTAGTGATGCTTATTATCAAGAATGCATACTAGAGAGAGTCAAGAGAGGCTAAGCCGAGGTGACGCAAAGCACAAGGACCAGCATAAGGATCCCAGTTTGAGCCCCTGGCTCCCCACCTGCAGGGGAGTCACTCCATAAGCAGTGAGGCAGCTCTGCAGGTGTCTATCTTTCTCTCCCCCTCCTTTCTCCATTTCTCTCTGTCCTATCCAATAACAACAACAACAATAATAACTACAACAATAAAACAACAAGGGCAACAAAAGGGAATAAATAAATATTTAAAAAACAATGCACACTAGAAAAGATAATACAATAGTTCTTTACATGGCTTGGAGTGATTCCTACCAAGCTCAGCTCACCACCACCACCACCACATACACACACACACGCACACGCACACACACCATGAATGCCAGTGTTTTTTCAGACAGTATTAGTGTCTTAGGCATTTTTAAATATTATTTATTTATTTATATTAGAGACAGAGAGAAGTCGAGAGGGAGAGAGGACTTAGAGAAGGAGTGAGACACCTGCAATGCTATTCCACTGCTCGTGAAGCTTTACCTTCCATAGTCTAAAGACATTTTTTCTGTTCTTTTTTCTTTCTCCTTTCTTCTAACTTCCCCTCTCCCTCTCCCTTTCATTTTCTGTCTCTGTTTTTCCTTCTTTGTTTTTTTTTTTTCCTTTCTTTTGTTTTTGGTGAGCAGGACTCCATACATGCTCATTTTTACCAATTAGACAGATGTTCTTCCATTAAGATAGGAGAGAGAGAAAGAGAAAGAGAAAGAGAGAGAGAGGGAGAAAGAAGAGAGGTTCCAAAGCCATCCCAATGCGAAGACTCAAACCCAAGCAGCACACCCATGACAAGGCAGGAACCCTACCCAGTGAGCTATTCCTCAAGCATCTACTCCTTTGACAAACTTCCCCTACACTGCAATTGTATGCTCAGGGCTGTGTTTACTTCACTGATTTCTCTACCTCAGAGTAGAATGGTCTTTCCTCTTGAGGGCAGAAACTCCAAGCTATTTTGCTTATCATGATAGGAACTTGCTATCTTGAAAAAAATGCTGCCATAGTCTGGATGCTCCAGCAGCTGTGTTGAACAAATTCATGAGGCTGCTGTTGAAGAAGGTGACCAGAACTGAACTGAGAGGCAGGGGCCTTCTATGAACAAGGGCCTCCTGCATGTTATAAAGTGAGGTAATCATTCTGTTTGTCCACAATGGGGTGGTGGGGGGGGGGGCGCTACATAAACAGAGATAGTCCTAAACTGATGAGATGGTGGGTCATCTTTGCAAATTAAAGGCATGATTTGCAGGATGGTGAAGACGGTTATGTGCCAGGAACAATTTCTCTGCTTTGATAGATGATTAGCTTTGAAACAATGGAAGCCCTCGAGACAAGTTTCATTTCCCCCTGGGCAGGTCATTTTCCCCTCAGGTAGACCATTTATCAGAAACAGTGACACAACACATAGTTGTGGTAGCAAACATGATTTCATCCATTATATGTTGCAAGGAACATTCCCCCTTTGAAGATTGCTCCCCCTCCTCCTCCTCCAGCACTTCCCCCTCCTTCCCCAAAGCCTTATAATGCCTGTGTTCACAATAAAATTTAGAGCTTGATCAGAAACTTGACTTGCTCTCGTTCTTCGTGTCTCTTGTCCCTATCATTTCAGGTTTCATTGGGTTCCTAGCCCCTGCTCACCGCCCTGCTGGCCGGGGCAGTTATGCATGCATGACTACACGAGCACTAATCAGGGCTGGTTACGCTTGGGCCACACTTCCATCGGGAAGAGAACATTCTACTACATTAGCATGCTGTTCCTCCATATGCTCCTTTGAAGTAGAAAGGCAAGGGATCATTTCCTCTATGTTACACATGAGGAGCCGGAGACCAAGAGTTTAACAGAGTTCTTTGTGCCCAATCCACAGAGCTCCGGGACAATAAACGATGTCTTTGGAGAGATGCCTATTCTTCTACCTGACCCAAAACTTTATACTGTCTAACCAACTCACATAGGAATTAAACCTGTGACCTTGGCCCAATTAACACAACATTCCTAGTAACTAAGCAATCTGAGACAAGTGGATATGAACAGTCAACAGATAAAGCCAAATAAGCTCTTTTATCATTTGCGTACCAAGTACAATATTTCTGTGTCAGTATTTTTCTCTGAACTGATATTTTCTCCAGACCTTGGAAAGGAATTTAGCTGTATGTTTTAAAATGTCCAGTGTGATGGTGTTGCTTTTAATTAATTGCTTTCTTGCCTATCTCATTAGGAGTGTGACCTGTGTCTACTCAGTGATGGTCACTCTATTATTGTGTGACCTCTGCATGCTCAGAGAGCTCTGCTAATGATAAGAATGTTTTTCTTTATCCATTATTCATTTCTGAAAGATCCCCAAGAAGCAATCAACTGTTGGTAATTAGAAGTGATTGAAATTAAGTATCAAGGAAAAGAGCAATTTAAAGAAAGCAGAAGACAAAGAAAGCTCAGGACTGGGATCTAAAAGTATAGGTTTTAAAATAATTTTACATAACATATCTCAGTAAGGCCAGCCATGTTTTTATAAAAATCCATTCCTTTGTGACTCTGTAAAGAATTCACCCCTCTTTGTCTTCTAGATAAGACTAGTGCAAGAGAGTCACTACAGGTCAAATATAAAAACAATCTATAAAGTAAAAGGAGATAAAATATTAGAATGAGACAATGCTCTCTTGTCTTCACGTTCAAGAACTTTAACCTCTGGCTCACTTGAGGAGCTTCTCGGAGTGAACACAAAATCCATTAAGAATTAAACCAAAGCACACAGTGTATACTGAGGAGAAAATCATCCATAAATAAATCGGTTACAGAAGATCTATATCATATTCCTCCCAATTGAGTTGGGAAAAGGAATGATGGAATGAGCACTACTTATTGGGAACTTAGAAATCTCCTTCCCGTGGATCTCAAATTTTAAAAGAAGAAATCTACGCGGAAAACCACATTCTGGGAACAAGGGAAGTTAAAAGCGTTTTCCCAAGCTCGGCATGAAGGCAGTTGTTGCTGACAAGAGTAATAAAGGGATATTTTTTCCAGCCAAGAATAAACCTCTATCCTTGCTTTCTGTCTTATGCAGGCTTCAGGGAGTGATCCCCATTTGGAAAGCAGATGGAGTAGAAAGGGCAGTGAACTCCCATTCATATCCTCTTGCTTTGCTAGGGTACCTCTCAGTTTTCATGAATAATTGTGAATTTTTATTTTCCAAGGACTGAGTGTTCCTTGATTTCCAAATTGATCGTTTTTTTAAATGTGGATGAAAAGAGTAAGAATTCTTAGCAAGTGATTATTTTGATTTAAAGCTGAGAAGAAAAGGGCGAAAGAACCAAAGACCTCTATTAGTTAGTGATTGTTTTATTTATTTGTTTTTTAACAATTCTCACCCGTTACTACTGTTACAACTAATCAAGTATTAAGAGAAGTTGGTTGCGTAAGGGAAAACAGTTGAATAGCTGGGATAGAGATAAATGTCTAGATAAATTCAGATATGATATCTGCAGTAACATGAAATTTGAAAATCAGGTAAACGTTTAATAAATCATTACTCTTGGTAATGACTTTGTCCTATTGTGAATAATTAATTAGACCATGCAGGAAGAAAACCTGAATTAAAGTAAAAGAAAATCATCCCTATTCTAATGTGGAAATATAATCGGATATGCAACAAGTATTCAGGTAAAGTGCCAGTCTGTGGCTGGAGAGAGAACCTGCAGTGCAGAGTGAAAGCTGGGACATACTAACGGCCCAGATTCAAACAGGGCGGCACATGAGAGGGGCCATGGCAGCTCCAGCTTACAGTGGTAGTGTGGATTCAAGCCAGGACAACAGAGCCATCTTCCTAGTCCAGCTATAGCTAATACCATGGACTTAAACACTTTTGTTTTTTCAGTAAAGGCAATGAAAGAGGCAGCACTTATAGTAAAGTGAGCTATTAGTCAATCTAAAATAGTCCAGATTAGGCTCGATCAGCTAGCACACCTGGAGAGTGGGTTTGCTGTATCATCTGTGCTATCTCTATCTATCTATCTGTCTTTCTGTCTGTCTGTCTATCTACCTGTCTACCTATCTATCTATATCTCTCTTTGCCTCCAAGGTTATCACTGAAGCTTGGTGCCTGCACTAAGAACCCACTGCTCCTGGCGGCCAAGTTTTTCACTTTATTGGACGGGACAGAGAGAAGTTGAGAGAGGAGGGAGAGAGAATGAGAGACAGCTGCAGACCTGCTTTACTGCTTGTGAAGGTGCCCCCCACCCCACCACAGGTGAGGAGTGAGGACTTGAACCTGAATCCTTGTGCAGGCCCTTGTATTCATACTATGTGTGCTTAACCAGGTGTACCACCACCCGGCCCCCTGTTTCTCTCTTCTCCATCTGAAAAAAATTGGCCCAGAGTGATGAAACCCCAGTGGCAACAACGATAATAAATAAAAAATAAATAGTGGAAAATAACTAATTCAAGTGTTTGTTTGTGTTTAGGGTTGTTTTGTTTTGATTGGCACAAGCTCTTCATTAGGATTTAGCTCCTACAAAATTCCACCACTTCTGAGAATTTTTTTTTCTCTTCTTATTCCTAGAGAATGAAAAACAAAGAGAAAAAAAGGGGCAGAGAGATAGCACGGCCTCAGTCCACCATCTGTGAAGCTCCCCCCTTTGCATAATGTCCTTGGGTGGTGCCTGGGAGTTTGAACATAGGCTCATGTATTTGGTAAATTGTGCACTCTTGCAGATGAACTTTCTCCCAGTCCCTAAGACAATAAGTCTTAAAGACAAAGAAAGAAAGAAAGAAAGAAAGAAAGAAAGAAAGAAAGAAAGAAAGAAGGAAAGATGAAAGTCCAAGGAACACAAACAGAAGAAAACCATTATCATTAGGGGGGGGGGGGGAAACAGGAAAAAAGAGAGATGAAAAAAACACACATCTGGTCTTTTGAAAGAAAAGCAATAATATTGACCAACCTCTCAGGAATTTAATGAAGAAAAACAACAAATATAAAGATTTAAAAAAAAAAAAACTCCCAGAGGAATAAAGAATAGGGAATCTTCCAATGGAAGGGATGGGACACAGAACTCAGATGGTGGGAACTGTTTGGAATGGTACCCCTGTTACCTTACAATCTTGTTAATCCTTATTTAATCACTAATAAAATTAATAAAGAAAAAGAAACTACAAAAGCAGTCGGAAGGAACATTTTAAGTGTCCTAGACAATATTACAGACACGCTTTTTTTTAAAAAAGAAAATCTATATCTCAGTGAGATAGGTGATCTTTGGGAGAAATTTAAATGATCAAGATTGATTCGTGAAATGTGAAGCCTACACTCATCATCCATCTAGGGGGAAAAATGTGAAAAGCTGATCCACCTCCAAGTCAATAGCAGAGTCATTCTTTTGCCTGTCTCTGTCTTTCTGTGGAGCACATCTGCTGCTACTAATTAACACTGTTAATGACAAAGAACCTAGCAAAAGGGTATTTGCAGCTGATTTCGACTCTCTCTTCCTACAAAGGATTGGAAACCAACCCCCACCCCAAAGACTTCCAGAAACTTGGAAGTTGTTGTTAAAATTCTCCTTTCTTTAATCTCCCAAAGATGTCACTTATCAAATACTGTCAATCCTATGACTTAATATGTTTGGCTTCCCTTTATTCTTCTATCCTGGCAGTCAATGATGTTGCTTAAGATTCAGTGTGTGACACTGTGTGGTTTCAGGATTTCTGTCTTTCCCTGCCTTCAATTATGATTGAATCTCCATGCTTGCCAGATCTTATTTTAATCTGATCTGCAAATGTTCCTTTTCTACAAGGCTTACTATTAAACTTCAGAGTAACAAAAGTCCAAACAGCTTGGGACAACATTCTAGACACTCCCACAGTCTTGTTACTCCGCCAGCCTGGGCTTCCCGACACTGCCTTCTCCTCCCTGCTTCAGGAGACTGCTTTTGCCTGTGACTTCTTGAAATGACCAATTTTTAAATCATCTACAGCCTCTGTGCATGTTTCTAGAATATTCTTCCTGTCTTTCTTCCCTCTTCCAGGTCATTTTTAAACATCAACCAAATTATTTTTATAAGAGCACTTCTTGGCTGTGGCATATGGAGGTAGTAGAGATTGAATCTGGGGTTTCTGTTGACTCAGACAAGCAGGTCCTGTGTCCTAATGCTGAGTTGTCTCCCAGTTCCCAGAACTTCTTCCTTTCTTTCTTTCTTCCTTATTTATTTATTCATTTGTTTATTTTTGCCACTAGGGTTATGGCTAGGACTAGTGCTTGAATGATTATCATTCCCAGTGGCTATTTTTTTTCCCATTCTGATAGAGGGTGAGAGACAAAGAGAGCAGAAGAGAAAGAGAAGAAATGACACCTGCAGCTCTGCTCCACTGCTAGTGAAGCCCTCCCCAGCCCAATGAGTGGAGCCCTACTTGAGTCACTGCATAGGGTGATGTATAGGGTGATGTAGAGGGGGATGTATAGGAGGATGTATAGGGGGATGTATAGGGTGATTTATAGGGTGATGTATAGGGTGATGTACAGGGTGATGTATGCACCTGCGTAGGGTGATGTATAGGGTGATGTGTGCACCTGCGTAGGGGGATGTATAGGGTGATGTATAGGGTGATGTATAGGGGGATGTATAGGCGGATGTATAGGGGATGTATAGGGTGATGTATAGGGTGATGTATAGGGTGATGTGTGCACCTGCGTAGGGTGATGTATGCACCTGCATAGGGTGATGTATAGGGTGATGTATAGGGTGATGTGTGCACCTGCGTAGGGTGATGTATGGGGGATGTATAGGGGGATGTATAGGGTGATGTATAGGGTGATGTATAGGGTGATGTACAGGGTGATGTATAGGGTGATGTATAGGGTGATGTATAGGGTGATGTATAGGGTGATGTACAGGGTGATGTATAGGGTGATGTATAGGGTGATGTACAGGGTGATGTATGCACCTGCGTAGGGGGATGTATAGGGTGATGTACAGGGTGATGTATAGGGTGATGTGTGCACCTGCGTAGGGGGATGTATAGGGTGATGTATGCACCTACCCGGTGAATTACTATCTGACCTCAACAGCTAGTTATTTTCACTCTTTCTTTCTCGCTTTCCTTTCTGTTATTTATTTTCCTTTCTTCCTTGCTTTCTCCTTGATAGAAAGAAACTGAGAGGGGAGGGCAATATAAAAGGAGAGCTAGAGAGGGAGAGATAAACCTGTACCACTGCTTTGTTGCTGCTGAAGCTTTCCCCCTGCAATTAGGGAACGGGCTTGAACTAGGGTCCCTGTACATGATACTGTGTGTGCGCAATTTGACATACCACCAAGCAGTCTCTTTACTTGACCTCAGGTTGAGACTTTAATTTTTTTAATATATATATTTTTTAAAGTTATTATCTGTATTGGATAGCGATGGGCAGAAATCGAAAGGGTAAAGGGAGACAGAGAGGGAGAGAGACAGAGAGACACCTGCGACACTGCTTCACCACTCACAAAGCTTTCCCCCTGCAGGTGAGGGCTCGAACCCTAGTCCTTGTGCACTATTATGTGTACTCAATCAGGTGAGCCACCACCCGGCCCCTCAAGTTGAAAATTTAAAGGTTTGTTTGTTTATATGAGGGACAGAGGGAAAAACCCATGTATTTCTTGCTTCTAGCACATGTGGTGCAGAGCTCTGGCAGGCAAGTTTAAATTTCAATTGAAACAACATTCTTCCTTTGAATGCAATCACTTGACCTTGCCCCACCCACTACCAGAATTAGGAAGCAGTTTGCAGGTGGCCTTCCATAGGTCCCACTGAAGTAATGTCTCTATGACATTATTTGGTTTATTTTGTTTCTCTTCAGGCAGAGACCTTATCATCTTTGCAAACCTGAAGTCTAGCACACTGCCAGTCATAGCAGTCCTTTAAAAAGTCTCTGTTGACTGAATCATTCAACAAGTCTAGATAGCCACTTGGTGATTCTGTAATCTTACAGATATTATTTAATTGTCTTCATCTATACAATTGTCATAATATTATATTCATCTGCTGGGATTTGTAGAAAAGATGAAATTAAAAAAGATTTTATAGAAAAGTTCCTGGCTCAGAAGATGGAGTCTAATAGATTTATGGGTCTTTGCCTATTTATTCTTCAGTTTTTGTTTGTTTGTTTGTTTGTTTTGGTGCCATCACTTACTTCCACTTCAACATCAAGAACAAGTCTAATGATCTCCTGAAATTTCATCTTTCTCATGAAGAATTTAATGTTAGTATTCCCAATTACTGAATAGCATGCCCATGTAACAGACATGTCAGAGCTGAGTGTACAGTGAATACCTAATGAAGGTTTGCTGTGACTACGATTGTTAGCTTCTGATCTAACACTACTTCTTAGAAATAGCATCGATGACAAATAAAATTACAGTTATGGCTCCAGGAATGAGTATTACAAAGAAGTTTCTAAGCCTTCACTAGGCCAGTGAAATAAAAATTTCTCAAAACGAAATGTTAACACTTTTGATAAGACAATAGAATTAATAAAGATCAGTCATTCCTTATAACAGGTTGAATCTATTTCAAAATAGAATCAATAAATTATTATAAGGATTTATATGAGCTTTCTTCCTAGAACTGAGAACACTGAAGACAGAGTATAATAATAGTTAGCAATGTACATATCTAGGGCAATGTATTTTGACATTCTTCAACTACTTTAGAACGTTAAGCATCAAGGGAAGCAGAAATAGCACAGACCGAAAGGAAGAGTTTAAATTAAGAATGACTTTAAAGAAAGCCAAGGAAACATGGTTTTCATTTGACCTACATTTATTACTATAACATAGAAATAATGAGGAAATATTGGACACACAGAATATATAATACTTAAATCTGATTTTAGCTTCACATTAGCAAGATGACTGGTTTCTTTATTTAAAATCTCAATTAATTGACAATACTTAAAGATCAAGTATATCAACTGCAAAAATAAATACTGAAGGTGTGGCTATTTCAGAAGGAAGGAAGCTTTTCTTCTGAAAGTATTACTTGTGATTAGTTTTGACAGAAAACATAGCTTTTAACTGTCACAGCCAGTCTGAGGATTCACCGTTTCCCTATTTACTTACTATCACCAATAAAGTTAGCCTTGTATCAGATGGAGACAGCTTGGTGCCTGCCCTAGGGCAGAGAAATTTTCAAAATGGGAAGAAGACATAGCCATAGTAAGTGCATTCTATTCATCTTTTCCTTTTGCTTCCTTTGGCAAGTTTGAAGTTTAAGTGATACGTTCTCTGGAGCATCAGCTGAAATGCTGCAGAAAGGTTAGCAACGTTACTTACAAAAGAAACTGCATGATCTGTGCTGACAGAGCTGCTTCCTTTGTTCTCACTTTACCTAAGGAGCTTAAAACCTTTTTTGGAAGAATCCAGGGAATGAAACATAAACATTTTCCTTAAGCAAGACACATTCTTTGCAGAGCAGCACTGGTTATATTGGGATAGTCAACTTATCTCGACACAATTTTGAGTCACTTAGAACATGGTGAGTGGGTAGTACAGATGTATTTTTAAATATTTCTTTTTATGACAAGATTGGGAGACCAAATATGGTCAACCATTGGCAGGAGGCTTGGTTTGAAACCAAAATATACCTGTCTCGTTACTAGGCCTCTAGTTCTGGTCATAGCTACAGAACTGGACATTTCATTAAACACAGTCAGGAGGGGTGTGTAGGGGTGTGTGTGTGTGTAGGGGTGTGTGTGTGTGTGTGTGTGTGTGTGTGTGTGTGTGTACAGGGAAAAAAAGGACTTGAAAAATAAGACCATGTAATTCAGTCCAAAGACAAATGCTGGTAGGTTAAGTGCCAAGAGTACTGAAGAAAATTATCATGAGCAACTGTCAGTTCAGACCAGAGAGAGACAGCTCACATGGTAGGGTGCCTGCATTGCCATGGTAACCCGGATTCAAGCCCAGTACCACGTGGAAGCTGGAGGATATTCCAGTGCTGTTGTGTTCCTCCCCCTCTGCCCTGCTCTCCACATCTATCTGAATGAATAAAAGTTTCTCAAAGCAGTGAAATTATGCAGGTGTGAGGCCTTCCGCAGCCACTCTCCTCCTCTCCCCCCGCCCTAAAAAAATCCATTTCCTTGCCCCAAATAGATTCTCATGCAATTGCTCAAGAGCCAGGAACATCACTTCTCTGCGTTCACATCTCACAATGACTTTTTCAGTTGTCTTTATATCAAACCAATGTCACTCACTAACTTCTCACATTTCTTACTATTTTTATATACTTGGATCCATTCTTCTGTTCGAGAAAATATATTACTGTACATTAATTTGTATTTATTTTATATGATATAAAGAAAATATCCAAAGGGGGGGCGGGAGGTAGTGCAGCATGTTAAGCGCACATGATGAGAAGCACAAGCACTGGCGAAAGGATCCCAGTTTGAGCCCCCAGCTCCCCACCTGGCAGGGGAGTCACTTCACAAGTGGTGAAGCAAGTCTGCAGGTGTCCGTCTTTCTCTCCCCCTCTCTATCTTCTCATCCTCTCTCGATTTCTCTCTGTCCTATACAACAACAACAAAACCCAGGAATAAGAACAATAAAAATAATAACAACATCAAGGGCAACAAAAATGAGGGGAAATGGCCTCCAGGAGCAGTGTATTTGTAGTGCAAGCACCGAGCTCTAACAATAACCCTGGAGGCTATATATATATATATATCCAAAACACCAGGGATCAAAGGAACCTCAGGTAGGCAAGACGTGAACTATATCAGCTTATCTATTTTCCCAGCCACATACATTTTTGATTCTGTAACATTTATTTTGGTCGTAAGTCTTTCAGACTTCTAATATTTCTCAGGGTATTTGTTTGTTTGTGTTTCAAATGTTACTATATCAAATGTTACTATTAAAAAGATATTTACCCATCAAAACCCCACCAAGTTTCTTTAAGAGAATAGAACAAAAATTACAATGATTTATATGGAACCAGAGATAACCTTGAAGGCAAAAAGAAAAAGAAAAAAAGATAGAAAGTAAAAAGAAGAGACAAAAAGATAAAAAGAGAGGGAAAGACAACAGAGGGCTGAAACTTGCCCCAGTGCAGTAGAAGCCAAGTAGAGACTTGGATTGCACAAAGCAGACATGCTCCCCGGCAAACTATCTTAGTCTGTCTGGTGGTGGTGGTGGTGGAAGTGGAAGTGGTAGTGTTAACGGGGGTGGTAGTAATAGTAGCTTTTTTTGTTTAAAACCTAGTTGTTGTCTGTATTCAAATGCTCCCCAAAAGCATAAAATACTAACCACCCAGTCAGTATACAGTCAGAGAGGGGCTCTCATTTTGGTTCTGTTGATCACTTCACTCTGCAAGTCAGGATTATGAGTTTAATTTGTGAGCATGTCTGCTTACAAAATTAGTTCTCATTCAGTTCTCGAGAAGCATATTCAAGAGATTGGCTCATGTCTTATTTTTATTAGAGCATTAAAAAGATAACAATCTCAAATAGATTAGTATTATGTAAATATCTCACTATGACGCAGAAGTGGAAGATAAATCTAATACAAACATATTTTTTAAAATGGCTTTGATTTACATTGAGCTTGCCTATGAGGTGTAAGTAATTCCATGAACACTTATCCACACCCTTACAATTGAAAGATGGTCTCCCATCACTTTTCCACTTTTTGAGAGAGAGAGAGAGAGAGAGAGAACATCTTTTAATTGCATAGGAGTCAGATTTATAATAAAGACAATCAGAATTGGGATTTGAATGCATTATTTAAAAAAAAAAACATTCCACAAAGAAAGCATCCAGAGCTATCCTTAGCACAGCAAGCATGACTGGACACACACACACATTTGTTCTGTCCACTTAATCAGGAGGAAGCAGTGTTCTTCAATTCTGGCTTACACATTCCTCATCATTTTCATAACAGCGTAATAGTGCTGGGAAGAATCAAACAGCACAGTTCCAAGGGATTATAGCACTTCTCAGTCTTAATTACCAGAAGAGCATTACTGATGAAGGCTCAAAGCCCAAACATGTTAAATGTGCACACAGGCACTAGCCCTCCCTCAGGAAAGCATCTGAGCAAGACAGAACAGCATCTCTACATATGTTAGGATCTGAAGGTCTTATGGCTATCAAATAACTTGAAATCTTAGAATTCCTTTTTTTGGCAGTTTGTAGAAGAGTCTTTAGTCAAATTACAGTTTTGTGACCATGGTACTAAAAAAAAAGTTTTGAGGTCCCACTAACCTTTTACCTCCAAAAATACAGTTTCACTGTTTAATATGGCTTTTTTTTCATCATCATGGATGCTCAGCATGAGTTTCTAGCCCCTTAATTCTTTGTGCTCTACATATCTAGCATACTCATTCTTATGGACTATGTGGTGTGTCTACTTTTTAAAAGTTTTTAAATCTTTATTTATGTATTGGACAGAAACAGAAATCAAGAGGGAAGAGGGTGATACAGAAGGAGAGAGAGGCAGAGAGACACCTGCAGCCCCGCTTCACCACTCGCAAAAGCTTTTCCCCTGCAGGTGGGGACCAGGGAGCTTGAACCTGGGTCCTTGCACACTGTAACCTGTGTGCTCAAGTAGATAGATGTACTGCCACCTGTCCCCAAGAACATATGTAGATTGGAAAGATAATCAGCTGACTTTCAGAAAAGAAACTTTAGCTTCAGATATCACCAGATACAGCAGAATCTGAATTGTATCACTAATGCTCACTTTCTCTTCACCTCTGGAATCAGCTTTCCTCCCCCCCTTGCCAAGGCTCCAAGAATACTCAACACTCATCATGGCAAGACAGAAGCTAGGTACTCCAGATGAAACATACTGGACCATTACTGATAGGAAGAAAAACTCCATGGACCAGAAAGAAAGGAAACTTACTCTTAAATAAGAGAGACAATATAGTGCCTCTCTCTCTCTCTCTCCATATCTCTCTCTCTCTTTCTCTCTCTCCATCTCTCTGTCTCTCTCTCTCTCCTCCAGGGTTATCGCTGGGGCTCAGTGCCTGCACTAGGAATCCACTGCTCCCGGAGGCCATATTTCCCATTTTGTTGCCCTTGTTGTTATTATTGTTGCCATTGCTGTTGGTGTTGTTGGATAGGACAGAGAGACTTCAAGAGAGGAGGGGAAGACAGAGGGGGAGACAAGACACCTGCAGACCTGCTTCACCGCCCCTGAAGCGACCCCCACCTCTGCAGGTGGCAAGCCAGGAGCTTGAATGGGGGTAACTTACCTACTTACCGGTCAATGCTCTTCACGCCATGTGAGCTTAACCTGCAGCTTACCACCCACCATCCGACATGCTCTCTTTTAACAGTAACTGCAAAATATAGTCCTAATCTCACAGATGTTGAAAGGGGAGCTAACCAAGATGAACTATTTTCTCAATGACTCAAGATAATAAAATGTATAACCCTTCTCAAAAACAGCTGTTGTTAATAACACTGTGGAAATCTCTAAACCATTTGAGATGATTAGCTGGAAAGCCAAGTATAGCCCCTTCAATTTGATTTTGGGTTCAGACAAGGGAAGGAGGGATGGTTCACATAGTGGGAAAGTATGGTCTTTCTCAGAAAACTCAGATATGAATTCTAGAAAAACAATAACATATAATGAAAGTAATAAAACTGTAGGACATTTAATAATTACAAGTGGTGTCACATAAGTTGATTTTTACATTAAGAAGAAGTTTTAGGGGGGCCAAGTGGTGGTGCATCTGGTTGAGCGCACGTTACAGGGCACATGGACCCACGTTCGATCACCTGCAGGGGGAAAGCTTCACAAGTGGTGAAGCACGGCTGTAGGTGTCTCTCTCTGTCTCTCTCCCTAACTCCTCCTTCTCTCTCAATTTATTTCTGGCTGTCTATATGCAATGAATAAAGATAATTAATTTTTTTAAAAAAAGAAATTTTAGAACACTAAGTTTGGAGAGAAAACCATCTCAAGTATTGAATTATACTATCTCTTTCTCTAAAATATCATTTCTCCCCTCCACCCACACGAACATGCTTGCTTCAATTTTTTAATATTTATTTATTTATCCCCTTTTGTTGTGCTTGTTTTATTATGTTGTAGTTAGTATTGTTGACGTTGTTGCTGGATAGGACAAAGAGAAATGGAGAGAGTAGGGGAAGACGGAGAGGGGGAGAGAAAGATTGACACCTGCAGACCTGCTTCACTGCCTGCGAAGCGATGCCACTGCAGGTGGGGAGCCGGGGGCTCGAACCGGGATCCTTAACGCTGGTCCTTGTGCTTTGCACCTATGCTTAACCCACTGTGCTACAGCCCGTCTCCCTCATTTTTTTTTTCACAATAAAGACATCACCTAAAGTCCACAACATCAGAGCTACAAATAGTTCTAGCTGAGGAAACTCTATAAGGATAGTATCCTTGCACAATCTATTTGCTGGGATAGTGTTCACAATGAGCCAGAATTCATTTTATTCCTAAATAATGATGCAATGTATATAAAAATTGTTTGCAATGTATTTAAAAATTAAGGGAATGCTGAACATCATCTGTAGAAGCGAACGAACAGCAAGCAATGAACTTTAGTCCATCCTGATCCTTATATGCAAGTATAGATGGTTACTTTGAATCCAACGTATACTTAACAACTAACAAATACCATAAGGAGGCAATTGGAGGTTTTTCAGCCACCTCTTTGATGCTTTTCCATTCAGTAGCACAGATGCCCCTTTGCTCCACTCGGAGCCTCCATAATTCAAAGGTAAAGCAAAACGAGCTGGTGAATAGCTCACTAGGATAGCGTGCTACTCTGCCAAATGCATGGTCTAGGTTCAAACCAGCCCATACCGCATTGAAGGAAATGTCAGTGCTATGTTTTCTGTTTCACTCTTTCTCTACCATCTATCTATCTATCTATCTATCTATCTATCTATCTATCTATCTACCTACCTACCTACCTACCTACCTATCTCTCTTAAATAAATAAATAACAAGTGAGATGTGAAAAGATTCTAGCTCTCCCACTTGGTCATTTCAGGCTAGGAAGAGAGTCAATCAAGTTTCCACCAGATTATAGCTATTGCACTGCCTCCACTGAAGCAGTGACCAGTGGCCCTATTATAGGGAACTCTGAGTGAGAGAGACTGCTGCACAAGCCCACTCTATGTGAGTGGGTCACTGCACAGTCAGCTCTATAAGGTGCAAGCTAGAGTGCCCTTGCGCTGAACATCATTTTGAAAGTAGAAATCAATTCAGCATCCCAAGTAGCCAGAGTAGAAAGTGCAGCAAAATCACAACAGAGGAAGTTCACCTGGGTGTGTGTAGTTCCTAAGAGCTCTGTAGCAAAAAATACTGTAGACTAAGAAAATGAGTCTATATGAACTTAAATAAAGCAGTAAGAGTAAAGCCAAGCAAAGAAGACAGGAATAGTAAAAAGCTAAGCTTCCCATCACTGCTGACAGGATAAGTCCTTGATAAGATGGGTGAAAAGATGAGTCAGAGTTTCTAAGTGGAATGATTATCTAGTAAACACTAAAGAACTAAACTAGACACAATTTCACTTACACTCCACAACTGTAAGAAGTAGCGGTTCTGGGAGTCGGGCTGTAGCGCAGCGGGTTAAACGCAGGTGGCGCAAAGCACAAGGACCGGCATAAGGATCCCGGTTTGAACTCCGGCTCCCCACCTGCAGGGGAGTCGCTTCACAGGCGGTGAAGCAGGTCTGCAGGTGTCTATCTTTCTCTCCTCCTCTCTGTGTTCCCCTCCTCTCTCCATTTCTCTCTGTCCTATCCAACAATGACAACAACAATAATAACTACAACAATAAAACAACAAGGGCAACAAAAGGGAATAAATTAAAAAAAATAAAATATTTTTAAAAAAAGAAGTAGCTGTTCTCTGTTACGAATGAAAAATATTGAAGCAAAATGAAATTACATGATTGCTTTTTTATTATTCTTTATAACTTTCAAGGATCGTTTCTTTTATTTTTATAGAGGGTGAGGCAGACATATATACCGAGAGAGAGAGAAAGAGAGAGAGAGAGGGGCAAAGAGACGTTGGCACTGCTGTCCAGTGCTTATGGGGCTTACCTCCTGTAGGTGGCAACTGACTAGATGCTTGAACCCAGATACTTGAGTCTGGTAACATATATTTTCTACCAGGTTGGCCACCACCTGGTCCTGAGTTATTCATTTATTTATTCATTTATTTACCACCACGGTAATTGCGGGGGGGCGGGGTTCGGTGCCTGCATGATGGTGTCATTATTATTGGGATTCATGCTTCCCTTTTTTCTTTCTTTTTGTTTCTCTTGTAGACACAGAGAAATAGAGGGGGGGAAAGAAGGAAAGTGGGAGAGAAAGACAGACAACTGCAGCAAGCAAGGCCCCACCACTTGGGAGTAGGTGGGAGTGGTGGATCTGAACCTGATTTCAAGTGGCGGGAAACTGTGCACACTATCAGGTGCACCACCACCAGGACTCAACTTACATCATTTCTTTAAAGAAACATTAAAAAGTAAGGGGCTGGGTGGTGGCGCACCTGGTTGAGCGCACATGTTACAATGCACAAGGACCCAGGTTCGAGTCCCCAGTGCCTAGCTGCAGGGGGAAAGCTTCACAAGTGGTGAAGCAGGGCTGCAGGTGTCTCTCTGTCTCTCACTTTCTCTATCCCTCCCCTCTCAGTTTCTGACGGTCTCTATCCAATAATTAAATAAATATAATACAAAAATTTTAAAGAAACATTAAAAAGGGAGGAAAATAGTAATTCATTCACAAACTCAGCAAATATTTACTAAGTACCTTCTTAGCAACAGGTGCTTACACTTAACCTTAGGTGACATCCTTGATAAACTTTTCATCCTTTCTCTTTTCCTTTCTTTCTCTCATTCTCCTCCTTTCTTTCCACCCTTTCCTTCTTTTC
Organism: Erinaceus europaeus; assembly: GCF_950295315.1. Taxonomy (NCBI): domain Eukaryota; kingdom Metazoa; phylum Chordata; class Mammalia; order Eulipotyphla; family Erinaceidae; genus Erinaceus; species Erinaceus europaeus. The sequence continues at coordinate 121,179,471 of NC_080168.1, read as the reverse complement.
TTTTCTTTCTCTCCCTCTCTGTTCCTTTCTTTCTATCTTTCTTTCTTTCTTTCTTCCTGTATGTATTGCTGGGAATAACTGATAGCCTTGCATATGCTAATCACAAGGTGTACCTTGGCTTTTAAATTTATTGCCACAGTGCACCTGGTTGAGCACACATGTTGCAATGCTCAAGGACCTGGGTTCAAGCCCCCAATCCCCACCTGCAGGGGAAAGCTTCATAAGTTACAATGTGCAAGGACCCGGGTTCAAGTCCCTGGTCTCCACCTGCAGGGGGAAAGCTTCATGAGGGATGAAGCAGTGCTGCAGGTGTCTCTCTGTCTCTCTTCCTCTCTGCCTTCCCTTCACTCTTGATTTCTGGCTGTCTCTATCAAATACATAAACAGGGATAATAAAAAATTAAAAAACACATAAATAAATTTACTGCCACATAATTGAAGTGATACTCTTTTATATTTCTTCTAAGTTCTTTGAAGTGTGTTGCAATATTTCCTTCCTTTCACCCCATCTCAACCCATCCAGATAAAATCTTTCTTTTATTGCCTAGCTCCCTGCACACATACAAGGTTTCCAGAAGACGTTTTCCTTCAGGGTTTTGCTGAGCTGGAACGCAGGTACAGCGAATACTTTAGATTTTTAAAGTCATAATTGTACCAAGCAAAGTGATCCTTGACCACAAGATGAGGGCATTGTTTGGATTTTACGAGTCTTGCTATGTAAATCATAAGCATCTTCAAACAACTAGAAACACTAGACGCTGGATACACAGTTACACTTACACTGTCAGAGGCAAGTAAACAAACAGCACCACTGTTGGAAGGAATAAGAAGCTGGTTGAGTGCACATTACAATGCACACGGACCCAGGTTCGATCACGTGCTCTCCACCTGCAGGGGGAAAGCTTCACAATTGGTGAAGCAGGGCTGCAGGTGTCTCTCTGTCTCTCTCCCTATCTCCTCCTTCTCTCTCCATTGATTTCTGTATGTCTCTATGCAATTAATAAGGATAAATTCTTTAAAAAAGAAATTTTAGAACACTAAGTTTCGGGAGAAAACCATCTCAAGTATTGAATTATACCATCTCTTTCTCTAGAATATCATTTCTCCCCTCCTCCCACACAAACATGCTTGCTTCAATTTTTAAAAATATTTATCTATCCCCTTTTGTTGTCCTTGTTGTTTTATTATGGTGTAGTTATTATAGTTGTCATTGTCATAAAATTGTACCAAGCAAAATTATCCTTGACCACAAGATGAGGGCATTGTTTGGATTTTACGAGTCTCGCTATGTAAATCATAAGCATCTTCAAACAACTAGAAACACTAGATGCTGGATACACAGTTACACTTACACTGTCAGAGGCAAACAAACAGCACCACTGTTGAAAGGAATAAAAATCCTATCTTTCAGTGAGAGGAAGGATGAAACTGTCAGCTGTCAGCACTATTTAAACCTCCCCCCCCCCTTTTCTTTCTCCTATCTCCACACCAGTAAATCCACTAGCATACTTTTGGGACTTTTTAATTGAATAATTGACATATCAACTTAAGGCTTGACACCTACATCAGCTTACTGCCTATCACGTTTCTTCTTAAGAGCTTGAACTCTTGATTTTTATTTATTTAGTACACTAATTTTTGAGTCTTTTTTTAAAATTTATTTATCCTGCAGTCATCTATCAATGCAGCTCCACTGTTTAGAACACCTACAGTGCAAATTATATGTTCACCATTGTAAAGGTGGCCTTTCTTTTTTAAAATTTTTTATTATATTTATTTATTTATTGGTTAGAGACAGCCAGAAATCAAGAGGGAAGGAGGAAATAGGGAGAAAGAGAGAGAGAGAGAGAGACGGAGAGACATCTACAGCCCTGCTTCACTACTCCCGAAGCTTCCCCCCTACAGGTGGGGACCAGAGGTTCGAACCTGGGTCCTTCCTTGCACATTATAACATGTGCACTCAAAGGTGATCTATCTAATCGATGTTGTCTATTCTGTGAAAACCTATTAGATTTCATTTTTATTCTAGAAATGATGATGAGTCGCCAGGATAGTCCTTCTTGGAGCAACTTTGCAAATTAACGCTTCCAGTGTCTCAGGAAGGTTTTCAGTCTGCAGGCTTTTTTTTTTTTTCAGCTCAATCATATTTTCCTAAATTAAGCTACTCAGACTCTTCCTTTATCTCTCTATGGAAGTCTATCATGCACACACATGCTTTCAGACTATATTTCCTTTTGTTCTCTGTTCATAGAAGTTTCTACTGCCTGGTTTTCAGAAAGGAGACTTGTTTTTCATCATTACCTAGTTTCATAGAAATAGAATTTTTTTTTCCATGTGAGTGATCTGATTGTAACCACTTGCTAAAATTATCTTTTCACTCTTCCACTGGTTCTACTACAAAAAGAGTCACTTATTCTCTCCCTCACTGACTGGGTGTCTATAAATTGGTATTGTTCTTTGCTTATGGTGGTATGTCCCCATACACAGTGCAGCCAGGGATATCTTTAGTAGCGCTTCTTATCATGTTCGAGTCAGCACCATTCAGAGAGTGACAGAAGGCACATTTGCATTTGATTACTGGTAGTGAAGGTGTTCCCAACATAAAGCTTTGAACCAATTATTACCCACTTCCTCGTTGTGCAGGGAAGCACTATATCCAAAGTCCAGAGCCATAAGCAACTCAGGTGACAATGTTTTCAAATTCTTAGTGTACTGGTATTCCCGAGGTTGTGTAGCTTCTTCCCAGAAAACACACAGATATGAGCAGGTGCTCTCACACTTGGAATTAATGTAGGACTCTCTCTAGTGGCACAGTCTAGACTCAAGGCAGCCATATCTTCCTTCCAGGTCTCATGCTTCTCCACAACCATTGAGCTCCTGGTAAAGACAGGCAATACCTATTACTGTGTAGGCTAGGAGGCAACAGGAATTACTTAGTATTACATGAATTCATTTAAAATCCAAAGTTATAATTATCCTCACCATGCTCTTGTTTAAATAACTTTTTTACCATAAATCTCTCTCTCTCTCTCACCATACATACACACACAAACACACACACACACACACACGCACACACACACACACACACACACACACATACACACACACACACACACACACGTGTCAGGTGGTGGTATACCTGGTTAAGTACACAGGCTACCGTGTGAAAGGACCCAGGTTCAAGCCCCTGGTCCTCACCTGCAGGGCAAAAGCTTCACAGTGTGCTGTATCATTGCAGGTGTTTCTCTGTCTCTCTCCCTCCCCATCAATCTCTTTCAGTCTCTGTCCAATAATAAATAAATAAAAATTTAAAATACTATAAATACACATTTTTTTCTTTATGTTCTTGCCTGCTTGGTGTGGAGGGTAGGGATATGAGGATGGAGCCTAGCATCTCAAGCAATGAATTATATCCCTGACCTAGTTGTTTCTTGTTGGTTTTTTTTTAACACGTTAATTTTTAAAACTATCTTTATTTATTTACTTATTGTGTAGAGACAGCCAGAATTTGAGAGAAGGGTGGAGACCTGAGAGACAGAGACGCCTGCATCCCTGCTTCACTACTCGCAAAACTTTCCCCCTGCAGGTAGAAACTGGGGGCCTGAACCCAGGTCCTTATGCACTGTAACGTGCGCTCACCCAGGTGCGCCACCACACAGCCCGTTTCTTGTTTTTTGATGCTGTGCTGTTGTTCTCATGATTAAGGAGATTAAAATCAGCACTGCCACACTGCAGATTTGCTTCTCATGCATGTTCACATAATAACCACGTTGACCTACAATGATTTTCAGATTCACCTTTGCTAACAGACTTCTCCAATCTTGTGCCCAAAACTATATGTTAAATGACATTTGTCTGTGAAGACTTTGATCTTTTAAAAGTGCAAAATGTCTTTACTTTAATATTGGGCTTACTGACTATTAAAATATAATAACACTCTAGACTTCTTGAGTGCCTTTCATCTGAGACTGTCAAAGTGTTTCATAAACTTTTACTAACTAATCAAGACTCCCAGCACCTTTGTGAGGGATAGACAGTATATTATCTGTGTTTAATAGATTGGAGACAGAAGGTCATTGGGTTATAGACTGAAGGACAGACAGACTCCAGACAGGGGCACGACAAGCCAATTGGGAGAAGAAAAAAAAAACTTTTCTGGACTTTGTTCTTCAAAACATCAGCCATTTGAAGGGTCTTTTCCTGCATGTCAAATAATTATGCACTCTAAAGTTGCATTTTGCCTTCAGGCTAGAAGTAAACATTGATACTTCACACTCATTCTTGGCTTCTCTTGACTACAGTCTTGGTTAAAAAGGAGAAAAGGGGAAGAACTTCCTCTTCCTGTTGCTTCTTAGGAATGCAGTTCTCCCAAAGGCAGGTGGAGAACACACAGAGGAGATGGTCCTACCCACAGATAACTGATCAGCTTTTGATGGTCCTGCCCACAGATAACTGATCAGCTTTTGATAGACCTGTCATAAGAGCTCACCAGAAAACAACGTATCATAGCAAAATACTGTCTTCTCGCTGAAGGGCAACTGGCTTTCAGACACTCACTGATTCAATAAAGACTGACTGAGCATGTACTCTGTGCCTGGCAGTGCTGGAGGCAGGGGAAATAGAGAAAGTGAACAGAACAAAGCTGTTGCCCTCAAGCGGCTCACATCTCCAAAAGAGTGGAGTTTGAAAAGATAAGAGCAGAGAAATCACGCATACCGGAGGAAAGGAGGAAACCTAAGAAGACTTGTTCATACATGTGGTAGAGAAATATAAGAGGAAAGATACATTTTAAAATAGAAGAAGCAGTGACGGAGGAATGGAACTCTCCTGCTATTTTATCTATGTCAAGAAGCTGGGATGTAAGCAGGGCATGAAGGGGGTATGTCTTCATGGCTCTATTTACATACAAGGTCAGTCCATGAATATGTGGAAATATTTTTTTCCAGATAATAAAATAGGAACAAAGGTTCCCCAGGACAGAGGATGTTTGGCATGTTCCAACATCAGCAAGAAAGCCAGAGTGGCGGCGAGAGACAGAAAGCAAAGTGAAGAGTGCGGTATAAGATGAAAAAATTTCGAGCAGAAGATGAAGTAGCACTCAGGTCACATAGGACCTTGTAGGCAGGGTTAAAGTTTGTATTCTGAAAGAGCAGTAAAGCTAGCAGATGTTGCAGAACAGAGTTAGAACATTATTTGAGTTATAGTTTTCAAAGGTCACCATCACAGTTATGAACAACAGACCACACAGATGGGAGCAGGAAGCTGCTGGCAATTCTCTAGACACAAACAAGAGAGTGGCAAGGAGGCCAAGAGTGGCAAGGAGACCACAGATAAAACATTAAGTGGAGCTGGTATGCATGAAATTGAATGCAGAGAAGAGGGCCAGGCAAGGCAACAGGAACATGGGCTGGATAAGACTATTAAATGAATGAATGCAAGGGAAAGAGAAATCTGAGGCTTCCTTGACACGTAGATAGAAGTGGATAAAAAACTGAGTCAGATTAAGCAAGGAGGCTAGAGAGTGATGAGTAGTAAGTAGATCCTTAAAAAACTCTGTGTCCAGAGTTGGGCGGTAGCGCACGGGTTAAGCGCAGGTGGTGCAAAGCACAAGTACCAGTGGCGTAAGGATCCTGGTTCGAGCCCAGGCTCCCCACCTGAAGGAGAGTTGCTTCACAGGTGGTGAAGTAGATCTGCAGATGTATATCTTTCTCTCCCCCTTTCTCTCTTCCCTTCATCTCTCAATTTCTCTCTGTCCTACCCAACAACAATGACATCAATAACAACAATAATAACTACAACAACAAAACAAGGGCAACAAAAGGGAATAAATATCTAAAAAAAACTCTGTGTCATAACTTTTTATCTGTAATATGGACATAGTATTTACTCCTATGGTTAAGAAGTTCTTTAAACTGAATTAATAGTTAATAGAAAAATTTCTTGACTGGTAGGGTACAGGACTGAAGTAGTTGCCATTTCAGTTCCTGGAGTGGCAGGCATTGATGGTGATTAAGCTTTTCTCTCCGATTCTCAGGTGCAACCCTCTGTCTCATGTGAGATAAATAAATATTTTTTAAATTTATTTTTAAATATTTATCTATTCCCTTTTGTTGCCCTTGTTATTTTTTTGTTGTAGTTATTATTGTTGTTGTTGATGTTGTTGTTGTTGGATAGGACAGAGAGAAATGGAGAGAGGAGGGGAAGACAAAAACGGGGAGAGAAAGACAGACACCTGCAGACCTGCTTCACCGCTTGTGAAGCAACTCCCTGTAGGTGGGGAGCCGGGGGGGTTTGAACCGGGATTCTTCCTCTGGTCCTTGCGCTTTGCACCACCTGTGCTTAACCTGCTGTGCTACCGCCTGACACCCAAATAAATTTTTTTCCTCCAGGGTTATTGCTGGGCTTGGTGCCTGCACCATAAATCCACTGCTCCTGGAGGCCATTTTTCCCCCTTTTGTTGTCCTTGTTGTTATAGCCTCGTTGTGGTTATTATTATTGCCATTGTTGATGCTGTTCATTGTTGGATAGGACAGAGAGAAATGGAGAGAGTAGGGGAAGACAGAGAAGGGGAGAGAAAGATAGACACCTGCAGACCTGCTTCACCGCCTGTGAAGCGACTCCCCTGCAAGTGGGGAGCCAGGGGCTCGAACCAGGATCCTTACACCGGTCCTTGCACTTTGCGCCACATGTGCTAAACCCACTGTGCCACCGCCCGACTCCCCAAAATAAATATTTTTAAAAAAATAAAATAAAAACTAAAGTGAGTTAATAAAATAATGTCCTTGGAATACTGAATGCTCACTAAAATACTGTAACTAAGAGGATAATCTAAATAAAAATAGGGGCATAGAGCAAAATGACCCATTTTTAGTAGCACAGGGAATCAGAAATGAAGACTGAAATTCCTGATGAAAAAAAATATTATTAAAACCTTTTATAATAAATTTAGTCGACTGGCAAGAAACCGTAGAGTCTCCAGAGGCCAGAAATAAAGCAAAAGCAAGAACCCAAGGAGGTAAGTGGAACACAGAAGCTGATTCTCACTCTGTCTTAACTCGACACAGAA